>NW_002987788.1:131405-142864 GCF_000006295.1 Pediculus humanus corporis
TTTTTTATTAAATAAAAGTTGGAAATTTTTTTATTTATATTTTATTTTTTAACCTTTTTTTTTATGGGGAGGTGGTTGAGGGTGACGGTTGGGGGTGGTGTGAGGGTTAGGATTTTTCACACGAAAATTAAAGGATAAAAGAGAAGACGGGGGGAGAGAGGAGAGGAAGGGGAAATGAAAATTTTGCTGACGTGAATTTTCCTGTTGTTTATTTTTTTAATATATATATATATATATCTTTTTCATTATTTCGTTTAATGAACCGCAACGTAATAATAACCGGATATCGTTTCGTAAAGTTAATAATAATAATAATAATAATAATAATAATAATAATAATAATAATAATAATTTATGACGTAAAGATAAACGTCGATAATAGGTTTGCTTTTTTTTTTAATGGGGAGGGGGAGAGAGAGAGAGGGAGAAACTTCAAATTTTATCGAAAAAATGTACGCTTTTCTTTTTTTCCTTTTACTTGCGATTAAGATTTGAATTTATAAATGAATGAATGATTGATTGATTGATTGATTGAATGAATGAATGAATTGAATTAGAAATAAGCGACGGAAAAGCGAGGGGGGAAGAAAAAGTAAAAATAAACAGAAGAAAAATATCACTGGTTTGCGACAATGTTAGAATTATTATTATTATTGAGGAAAAATAAAAAAAATAAAAAAAAATTTTTTCGTTGAGGTGTGAGATTAATGAGCGGAAACGGAAGAGACAAAAAAAAAAAAGAAAAGAAAATGGAGGACGAGAGGGCGTAAGGTTGAGTTGGATGTAATAAAAAAAAGAAGAAAATTTACGGTGAATGAAAACCATAAAATTATTTATTACAATTTTGTAATTTATTTAACCGATGATGATGATGATGATGATGATGATGATGATAATGATAATGATGATGATGATAATGTGTTTAAAAAGAAAATAATTTTTAAAACTTTCTCGAAGGTTTTTTTTTCTTTCGCTTTTTTATTATTATTATTATTATTATTATTATTTTTATACGCACTTAACGGGTTGTATAGAATTAAAATTAAATTTTGTAAATAATAACATAAAGAGAGAGTTGGGGGCAGCGAGGGGGGCGAGGGGAAATTTTTTTTCCTCCCATTTCTTTGCTTTCTTCTTCTTCTCATTCTTTCGATGCTGTTGTTCTTTTTGCTGTTGGTGTTGTTGTTGTTACTGTTGCCGCCTTCGCCACCCATTTGTCAGTTTTTATTTTATCATCATCATCATCATCATTATCATCATTGGGGGAAAAATGGAAAATAAATAAATTTATTACGTAAAATATTTTATTTATTTATTTATTTTCGTATCGGTTACATAATTTATTTTATTTTCGAAAACAATATAACAATAATAATAATAACGATTACGATTACGATGATGATAATAATTTTCTTTCTTTTTTTTTTTTTTAAAATGGCGACAGAACACAGAAGGGGAGAGGGGGCGAGGGAGTAAGGGGGGGGGTGGAAAAGTAACAGGAAAGAAAATTAAATAGTTATTACTTTTTTTTTTTTTTTATGTGCATTCAACCTTTTGGCGACTTCCCCGTTTGTTTTATATTCTCTTTTGTTTTCTTTTCTCTCTCTCTCTCTCTCTCTCTATTTTTTTTTAATAAAAAGTAATAATGATGATGATGATGATGATGACGTTGATCTTTTTTTTTTTTTTTTTTTTTTTTTATTTAAAAACTTTATATGAAATTTATGAATCGAAAAAAAGAGAGAAGAAGAAAAAGAAAAAACGGGAATGGAAACGGGAATGAGAATGGGAACGGGATCGGGATCGGGAACGTTTAAAAAAAAAGTAATAATCGTTTTATTGAATGAAATCATCGATACATTTTTTTTTATTCTATTTTATTTTATTAAAATTCGAATAAAAAAAAAAAAAAATTTTTTTTTTAACCGGGGAATAATGTCGACACATTTAAAAAAAAAATAATAATAATAATTTTTTATTTTTATTTAAAAAAATAATTTATCATTATTATTAATATTGATTTTTGTGGGTGTGAATTTATTATTATTATTAATAAAAATTTTATGAATTTCCCTCCCCCCCTCGCTTCCCTTCTTCCTCCCGGGTTATTCTTCCGACGATTATTGTTATCATTATCATTATTATTTTTTATAGATTTGCGACAGAATCGAAGGGGATTCGATTTGTGGAAAGATTTTCGTTTGATGTTGTGCGGTTGGTGTTTCTCCTACTATTTTGAAATGATTTAACGGAAATCGGGCGTCTCCCTTTTGTTTTTCCTTCCCTTCCTCTTCCCCTCTCTTCTCCTCTCCTCTCCTCCCCCTCCAAAAAAAAAAAAAAAAACAAATTTCATCACGAATGTGTCGAAACAAAAATAATAAATTTTGCGTGACCCGGAAAAAAAAAAAATTTTTCAACTCTTTTTTTTTTTTTTTTTTTTTATCATTTGATTAATATTAATAATAATAATGATGAAAATGCATTGACACATGCATTTACTTTTAGTTAATAAGCAAAAAAAAAAAAAAAAAATTTTCGCATATAAATACGTCAAAAAGTAATAATAGTAATAATGATGATGATGATGTCGGTAAAGGAGAAAAAGACAAACAAAATGGCTTCCGTTCACGCAACAAATTTTTTTTGTTGTTTTTTCTTTTTTTTTTCTGTTTTTTTCTTTCATTCTCTTCGTATTTCCCAAAATAATAATAATAATAATAAAATCCGTTTATTTTAAATTTTGTTTTTCGAACAATCGATAGATAATTCGATAAATCGATGAAAACGTCAAAGAAAACAAAACAAAAAAAAAATTTTTAGATTTTTAGTAAATTATTATTATTATTGTGTTCTTTTCTTTTCTTTCCCGAACGATTGATGATAATGATAATAATGATAATGATGATTTTCAGGTGATATTTACGACGAAGTGACGAGCAAAGAACTCGAACCTAAAAAATTAGATTCGGAATGTTTGGGAGGTGGAAGAATTCTTCACGAGCCAAATGAGAAAAAAATGAAAGTTCACGATTTATCACAGGTAAATTTTGTTATTGTTATTATTATTATTATTATTATCAATAAGTATTTCGCCGCGGAAAAAAACGATGACGACGATGATGAGATGATGATGATTTTTTTAATATTTTTAGGGATTTGGAAAAGCCGACCATTCGATTACGGCTGATCTTTTAAAAAAAGTTTATCGAGATTATACCATTACATGGAGCGACGAACGTTATTAGGAAATAATTCTCGATAAATTATTATTATTATCATCATCATAATCATCATCATCATCATCATCATCATCATCATTACTGCTAGCGTAGATATATATATATATATATATATATATATATATATATATATATATATATATATATATATTTATTTATGTAAACGCGCGTGCGTATAAAATAAAATTTGGAGGAAAAAAGAAAATTTTTTGTAATTTTATTTTATTTTCCTTTACTTTTCACTAAAAAATTTTTTTTTCCGTGGCGCGCACGTGCACACGTGCACACATGTAATCGTATTTTTTTTTTTAATAACTATGATAATAATAATGATGTGGATGATAACGACGTCATTGTACGAATGCAGCAGACGTTTAACGAAGGTAAAAAAAAAAAAAATTTTTTTCCCGTCTTTCTCTCTCTCTCTTCCCCCCCCTTCTCCCCATTTTCGGATGTGGTCTTTAAAGAAATAATTAAAAATGACAATTTGCGGTGGCGGTGGTGGTGGTGGTGGCGACGGTGGCGCTCGCGGTGGCGGCACCGGTGATATTTTAATATGATGAACGTTTAACGTTAATAAAATCTCTTTTGAAATAACGAACGTAAAGTAACAATGGAGTTGAGAGAAAGAAAGAGACAGACAGACAGGGAGACAGGAGGAAGGAGAAAGAGAGAGAGAGAGAGAGAGTGAATGATGTTATTAAACATATAATAATACACGTCATTAAAAATATACAAAAAAAAAAAAAACGGGCGACCTCGAAATGACGCGATAAAAAATTCTCCAGTAAAAAATTCTTTTGTCCAAAAAAATTTTCAAAATGGAGAATTTACAAATGGAGAAACGAAAGAATGAAAAGAAGAAAGTTTTATGATAATAATAATAGTAATATATTGCGATCAATGATGATGATGATTTATTTTAACAACACACGTTTCGATTCCCGAATCCTACGAATGAATGAATGAATGAATGAATGAATGATTTGTTTGATAATATTAATTACGCACGTATCACTCGCGACAAGGAAAAAATTAA
The DNA here is from genome assembly GCF_000006295.1 of Pediculus humanus corporis. Classification (NCBI taxonomy): domain Eukaryota; kingdom Metazoa; phylum Arthropoda; class Insecta; order Psocodea; family Pediculidae; genus Pediculus; species Pediculus humanus. Next base: position 135,684 of record NW_002987788.1, read on the forward strand.
ATTTCACATGATGATGATAATGATGAGCATTAAAATTTATTCGAAATAAATAAATAAAATTTAATTATTTATTTTATGTAAATAAATAAATGAATGAATGATTGAATGAATGGTCGGTTGATTGGTCAAAAAAAAAAATGATGCGAACGGATGCGGAAATGGAAAATAAATAAGTAAAAAAAAAAATGGCGGACGTGCGTTTAAAATAATAACAATAATAATAAATTTATGCCGTTTTTTTTTTTTTAAATTCGTTTCGAAATTTTTTCTTTTTTTTCGGGGGAGGGAGTAGAGAGAGGAAAAGGGGGATGGTGGGAGGGAGAGGAGAAGAGGGAGGAGGGGGGTGGAAAAAAAATTGTTCAGGTATTTTATTTTAAAAAAAAAAAAAATAATGGCCGATAGGAAACAAATGTTGAAACTAAGAAACGTCGAAACTATCGTTTTCTTTTTGCGTGGGGGGGAGGAATGGGGGGGGGGGGAAAGGAAGGAAAGGATAAGAGGAAAATTTTAATGGAAAGTCCTTTTTTTGAGGGGGAAATTCGGACGACGTCGAAATCTTCTTTAAATAATATAACGACTTAAATAAAAATAAAAATTATATGAAAGTGACATTTTAAGTCTGATTTATTTGTTTGTCTTTTTCTTTAAATAAATAAAAATAAATTTTCCACAATTTACTACAAATTTAACTTTGGAAAATTTTATAAATTTTCTATTTTCTTTCATATCATCATCATCACGACGACGACGACGACGACTGTTAATAATAATGATGAATATTATCCGTCGAGAAAAAAAATTTATGTTGCGCGATATAATAATAATAATAATTTTTTTCTTTTTAATCGATAAAATTAACGATTCATTATTATTATTATTATTATCATGGCATCCGTTTGTTTGTTTTTTTTTTTGAAAAAAAAAATTTATTCCCTTGTTAACAAAGAATCGACTTTTTTATTTAAGTAATAAAAATTACAAATTGAAGACAAAAAAAAAATAGAAAAAAAAAAAAAAAAAACGTTTGAGAAAGTTTATGACAAACAAAGAGAAAAAATTAATTTTTATCGAATATATGATGACGTCACGTGAGAGTAATAAAAATAAAAAATTACGTAACGAATATTATTATATATTGAAAGAATATTTAAATAAATTTATGTACGTTAATCTAACCCGTGAGAATTAATAAATAAATAAATAAAATTTATCGTGTTATTAAAAAACGCACGGGTTTGTGCGCATGCGCGTGGGAAATTCCTTATTAAAATAACATTTAAAGTTAAAAAAAAAAAAATTTGAAATTTTATAAAAGTTAAAAAAGTTTTTCTTTTTTTTTATACGTATAATAATAATAATGATAATGATAATAAAACACATAAACAACATTTAAAATTCGTGTTTTTTTCGGGGTTTAATGAAAACAAAATTTTCATTTCCTTCCCTCCCCCCCCTTCCCTCTTTTCCCACTTTTGGGAAACTTTTCGTTTTTTTTTTTTTTTGTTTAAATTAAAAGTGTGCGAAAATCAAAATTAAAACGATAAGAACAAACTTTTATTATAAAAATTAATAATAATAATAATAATATAGTAAGGGAAAGAAAACGTGGAAGGAGTTGAAAAAAATTTTCCGAAAAATTTTCCAAAATTTTATTTTAATTTTCTTTATTTTTTCATGCAAATTTACCGCAAAAACGGGGAAAAAATAAACTTTTTTATTAATTATTTTAATTTTATATTTAATAATTACGATAAATACAAAAAAAACAATTATTATTATTATTATTATTGATATTTTTCGGGCGCCATTTTTTTTTCCGTTACCTTCGAAGTCGTTCGTTTAATACTCTCGTCATAAATAAAATAAATTAAAAAAATTTTTTCCCTGATTTGATTGATTATTATTAATGAAAAAAAATAATTAATCATTTAATAATTTTATTATTATTATTATTATTATTATCATTAAATAAATAACTCGATCGAACGATCGACCGTTAATAATAAATAAATAAAAATATCGACGACGCCATATTTGATTACGTAATAATAATAATAATAATAATAATTTAATTTTCGTGAATGAGTTTTTTTTCTTTTTTTTTTTTATTATAATCCTTTTTAAATTTATCGATTTAAATGAATCAAATTATTAAATAATAATAATAACAATAAAACAAAATGGCTTCCGTTGAATTATTTACATAATCGAAACGAATTTTTTAAAAAAAAAAAAAAAAAAAAAAAAAGAATAATAATCAATTATAAAATGTAAATTAGACGTTATAAGGAGTTAAAAACGAAAAAACAATGGCGGAACGGGGAAATTTTTTCCCTGACGATTTTCCCTGTCGATCGAATAAAAATAAAAGAAAGGAAGGAAAGAGGGAAGAAGGGAGGGAAATGAAATAAAATCCTTTAGAAAACTAAAAGTTGTGAAATTTTTTTTTGTTTCAATTTTGATTTTTGGATATTTTTTTTTTTTTTTTTTGATATTATTATTATTATTATTATAATCGAATTTTTTTTTTTTTTGTTAAACTTTTTTACCTGACCTGACCTGGAAAAGTTTTGTAGGAATTTATTCGGATAGAAATCAGGTTAATTCTTAGTAGAAAGGATTTTGGAAAATTTCAACAGGGCAAAAAAAAAAAAAAAGAAAAACTTTTTTAAATCCGAATAGAAAAATTAATAATAATAATAATAATAAGAGGATTTTGAAAAAGAAAAAAAAAATAAGAGAGAATAATGTGAAAATAAATAAAAAAAAAAAAAAAAAAATGTTGCGTGGGTTGTTTTTCTCTTTACCTTTTTTCTTACAAAAAAAAAAAAATGTCGGACGATTGTAACGGAAAAAAAAAAACCGCGAAAATTTTATAAATTAATTTTTTCATTCGGATTTTAATTGTTTAAACGATCGATTTATCGATTATCGATATGTAAAAAAAACGAGTTAATAATAATTCGTATTTGTAGTTTACTCTCTCTCTCACGGAAATAGGTAGCCATTTTAAAATTGTGACGTCATAATGACGTAATAGAATAAAATTTCTGAATGTTTTTTTTCGAATATAACCAGAATAATGTTGTTGTTGTTGTTAGCATCTTCATCACGAAAAAAAAACCGTTACAAACGAACGTTTTTCATTCTTTTTAAATAATTTTCTACGGATTTCCACGGTTTTCCATGAGGAAAAAAAGGAAAAGATTTAAGGAAAAGCTAAGATTGTTAATTTGATTGACATTTTTTTCCTTTTTTAATTAAATTACAAACACGTCATATATAAATAAAAAATGAAATTTGATTTTTCTATTTACACGTCGATTTTTTTTCAATTTCGAATGAATATATTATAGAAAAATAAAACGATTTTTTTTTTAAAAGTTCAAATAACTTTTTTTTTAAACTTTTCCTTTGTAAAATTTTTATTATTATTATTATTATTGTTAAAATGTTTTTCACGTAGTTTAAAAAAAAACGATTGTAAAGTTTATAAAAAAAAATTTTTTTTTTTTTAATATGAATTTATTCGTCGTTTTATATATATATATATATATAAAAATAGTAAGAGGTCAGTTTTTGAATTTTAAAAAGGATTTTTTAATCCATAAAAAAAATGTTATGTTTACGTCATTTTGGAGAAAACTTGGAGAAAAAAAAATATGAACTTATTCTTTTCCTTTTTTTTTTTATATAAAACATTTCAAACTTTCATTTTTTTTTTTATTTTTCTTTTTTGACTTTTTTCATTGATTTTTCTGTCAAATGGTTTTCTTTTTTAAAAAATTGAAAATGTTTTTATTATTATTATTATTATTATATGAGAAAAAAGTTTGAATTGAATTGAATTGAATGGAAAAAAAAAAAAAAAAAAAAACGTTGGATGCGATGCAGGAAGACGTAAATGATGACAGTTGAGGGAGAAGAAGAAAAAAAAACAACTAAATAATTTGTTGTGAGAAAGGGAGATAGAAAGTGAAAAAAGAGACAGGAGGAAGAGAAAGAGAAAGGCTGTAGGAAACAGTGATAGTGACAGAAGTAAGGGGGAAAAGAGAGAGAGAGATAAACAAAAGAAGAGATAGTGAGACAAAAAACGACACGGGTAGAGAGAGAGAAAGAAAAAAAATGAAATAGAGGGAATGTCTAAAGGGGAGGAAAAAGAGAGAGAGAAAGAAGGAAAAAAGGCAGAAAGAGAGGCAAAAAGAGAGAGAATGAAAAAAAGAGAAGGAAACAAACAGAGTGACAGACAGAGAGATAAAAAGGAAAAGGGAGATGCATACAGGTAGAGAGAAAGTGGCACTAGAAAAAAAGAAAGAGAGATAGATAAAAAGAGAGAAAGAGAGAGAGACAGGAAGAATTAAAAGAGAGAGAGAGATTTTATCAGGAAAACAAACGTCAAAAAACTAAAAAAATAAATTTTTATTTTTTTTTATAAAAAAAATTATAAAATTTTATCCTGGTTCGTTTTTGAAAACATCAAATTCGTCTGCTGGACCCAATGCACACCACGAGTGTGTGTGCGTGCGTGTGCGTGTGTCTATCATCCATAAACTCATTAATATTTAAATTCCCCCAAAAAAAAAAAGATATCGAGAAAAATAAATTTTTTATTTTAATTTTTCGTCTCTGGAATTTAAACTTTGACAACGACACCACAAAAACCTTTTTTTCTTTTAAACATTCGAATCTTTTTTAACGTCAAATTCATTCACACCCACCCTCCATTTCCCCTTCTTCCCTCCCTTCTTCCTCTTCTCTCCTCCCACTCAAAAGTTAAAAATAAAAAAAAAAAAAACGTTTTTCCTTTCACATGATAAATAAAAAAAAATTAATTGAAAACATCTGGAGAATTAAATGACAGTTTTATTTTTCAAAAATTTTATTATTATTATTATTATTATTATTATTATCATTAACGTTTTGATAATATAAATAATAAAGTTTTATAATGTTTATATATATTTTTATAATTAAATTTTATCAAGTTATACTGGAGAACGTTTTTTTTTTTTTTTGCGTTTCCTTAGAAAAAAAACTAACAAACAAACAAACAAACAAGAAAAAAAGTTTTTCTTTTTCTTATCCTGTTGTTGTTGTTATTGTCGATACTTTCCAGGTTTTCTACCTGGAAAAAAAAAAGTTTTTTTTCATTGGATTATTTTATTTTATTTTACTTTTTTTTCGTGTAAACAAAAACGAAAAGATATAATCATTTTTTTTTTGTAAAAAAAAAAAAAAACTTCAGAAAATTCGAAGAAAGACAAAACAAACTTGTAAATAAAAAAAAAAAAGGAAGAAGAACAAACAAAAGAAAACAAACAAACAAACGATCGCCACAATAATGACTTGTAATTTTTTTTTTTATGTACACCGCGTCGTGGTTTTAGAATAAAAAAAAATATAAAAAAATTTTTTTATTCGATTTAAACGTTCGCTTTGGCGTTATTATTATTATTATTAATAACAAATCGATATGTATTTTCGCGATATATTTGAAATTTTCAAATGATGATGATGATGAAAAAAAAACCGTTACGGAATAAATAAATAATTTAGGTCAATAAGATAAAAAAAAACTTTTGAAAATTTTCTTATGAAAAAAAATAAAAAAAAAAAACCTTGTTAAAGTTATTTTTGATGAGTTTTTCAAATTAATGGAAAATTCGATATTGGAAAAAAAATAAGACAACCAGTTTTTCGAAAAACTTTCTACGGAAAATTGAGAAACACACCCCCCGCCCCCGAAAAAAAAAAATAAAATTATTTTCGTGATGAATAAAAACCCATCAAGTTTTCCTATCGGGATTAATAAAATGAGAAGAAGAAGAAGAAAAAAAACACGTGCGTGTGCGCATGCGCGTATGTGACGATAAATAAATAAATAAACAAACACTGATAACGTTATCGATTAATTACCAGAAGAAGAAAAAAAAAATGTGACGTAAGAAGAACGTTCGGTCGTAATTCAAATCGTGGACACAAAAGAAAAACCCTAAAAGAGGAAAAATGAATGAATGAATGAATGACGTCATAAATTTTCCAAAATTTCGATTTTGTTTTTGATAACAATAAATTAATAAATAAATGATAAACCTTAATACGAATTAATAATATAATTAATTAATTAATAATGATAATAATGATAATAGTAACGTAAACGAGAACGATGATGATAATGATGATTTTTCGATTATCCTTTTATGTTTAAATGAATTTTTTTTTTTTTTGGGGGGGAAAGGGGTGAAATAGTGTGGAATGAGGAAAGGTGGGAGGATATTTTTAATTTCGAAAATGATAAAATATTTATTATTATTATTGTACGAGAGTCTAGTGCCACTTTAAACCGATCGCCCAAAAAAAAAAAATTAAAATTAAAGTTAAACAAAATTTTTTTTTTTTTTTTTTGTAAATTTCAGATGGCGGTGGTGGTGGTGGTGGTTGGGGGTGGAGAGGGGTGTTGGTTGGGGAGAGTGGGGGTGGAGTCGGACGGTTTAAATTTTGGAAAATAGTTTAAAAATCTTTTTTTTTTTAAAGCGTATATTTTAAAATTCATTCGTTTTCTTATTCTCGGGATAATTTTATTTGTTTAGGTCTTCCTACAGGACAAAACATTCCATCCCGGAAATTTTGGTTTTTTGTTTTTTGTTTTAAAATTTTCTTACCTGTCAGAAATTATTTTCAATAATTTTATAAAATTTTCCATCGAGAATTATTATTCTTTTGTATAATTTTAATAATCATTATTATTATTAAAATTATTATTCTTCTGCCACTTGTAAATTTTTATTTGCGGTTTTTTTAATTTCGTCGTATTTATTACGTAACTTTGAGTTTTTTCCTTTTTTTTTTTTTTTTTACTCAATCTACTTACCGAACAAACAAACAAACAATCGATAAACAAAAACGAGAAAAAATTAAAAACAGACGCCATTTTTTAATGGCGACAAAAGTAAAAGTGGTTGTTTGTTACACGATGGATTAAAAAAATTTTTTTTTTTTTGTTTTTGCGGTCGAAATTATTTTTTACTGCCATTTTATCTTCTTTTTCCAGGAAGGAAGTTTCCAGAAAAAAAAAAAAAAATTAATTGCTCGAGAGAATCACCTCGATTATTATTATCATTATTATTTAATTACGTAACGATTTTAATACGTTTAAAATATCGTCACTTCCTTTATTGTTC
>NW_002987787.1:0-7942 GCF_000006295.1 Pediculus humanus corporis
GCATTTATTTAACAAAAGCGAAACAATAAAGACTGAAGAAAACTCTCTCTCCTCCCGGACTTCTTTTAACGAAAAAACAAACAAACGAGCGAGATAGAGAATGAGAGAGAGAGAGAGAGGGAGAGAGGGAGAGAGGGCAGGAGAGCAAACGTAGACAACAAACAAACAAACAAACAGAGTACTTATTTTACCTGTTAAATAAGTGTTGTGCGAAGAATTAATGAAGTAATGGGAAAGCGGTTGATCCATGTCGTCGGATAAATCAAAGGATGACGATGCTATTATCGGATTATCCTCGCTCATTAAATACCTAAGAAAACCATCGAGACTGAGTTGTCCCTTTTGAGCGTTCATCTTGTTCGTTTCGTATTGCTGTATTAGGTCTTTGGCTCTCGCCGGGTTCGCATACGGGTAGAGTATTTCGTTCAGTCGCGGATCTCGTTGAGTCTTGTTCAGAAACGTGACGAATTTTTCCGCCGTTAAAAATTTTCTTTTGGACGATGTACCGCAACTGCAAGAAAAAAGTAACGTCGGATAATTGTATGTTGAAACGAAAGCGTAAAATTTATATATATATATATAATTAATGTTCTTTTTTTTTTTTTTTTCCCCTGTTTTTGTTTTTCTTTTTTCATTCCATTTGCGCGAATAATAATAATAATAATAGTAATTAAGGAATGATTTATGAAAATTGATTTACGCCGCTTCAATTTATGCCTTTGATAAGTAATAATAATAATAATAATAATAATGATGATAATAATGATAATTACAAAACATGCAAAGGCCATAAATATAAATAAATCGGTTTCCGTGTTCGGTTGTTAAAACTCGTTCGAATTTCGAACGCCGTTCAAATAAAAAAAAAGGTTCGGCACATGTTCAAACTTTGAACGTCGTATTTTTCCTTTTCTTAACAACAACAACAACAACAACAACAACAATAATAATAATAATAATAATGATGATGATGATAAATTTCCGTCGCGACAAAAAAATCAAACGAAAATTTTGGAGTGAAACAAAAAAAAAACAAAAAAAAAAATTCTTTTCCATTTTCTTTTCGTCCGTTCGAAAGATTCACCTCACTATTATTATTATTATTATTATTCCCTTCCCGTTTCCCGCTTTTTTTTAAAAAGAACATTCCCGTCAAAGTAATTTCCGGTAATTTAAAAAAAAAAAAATTATACCCGCGTCTTCATCACTTTTCTTCCTTCGTTCGTTTTAATTTTCCTTTGAGAAAACTCACACGCACCCAATAAAAAAAAAAAAATTAAAAGAAAAATTTATAAGAATAATAATAATAAGAAAAACTGTTTTCCCCTCCCCTCCCCTCTTCCCTTTTATCCCTTCTCTTAATAATTTTAAAAATCGAGTTTAAGACAAAAATTATCTTAAAATTTTTCTTCATCCTTAATAAAAAAAAAAAGAAAACTTTAAAATTTTCCAACGAGAAAATTCTTTTTTTTTAACGCGGGGGAGGCGGGGCGGAGGGGGGGCTCAGAAATAAACGATTTAAACAAAGTTTTTGAAAAGGGATTCGTTCGTTTTATACGTTCGGAAAAATCGACTCCGATATATATATATACCGTTAACGATAAATTACGACAATTATATTCGACTGCATCATCGTCATCATCATCATCATTATTATTATATTTTAATGGACGACGTACGTTTTTTAAAATCCATTAAAAGGAAAACCAAATAATAATAATAATAATAATAATAAAGTAAAACAAAAAAGTAATTCGGAAAAAGCGATTTCCCGTGTTTTTTTTTTTTTTTTTTTTTTTTTTTTAACACTGTGACAAACCAACATTAAATTATTAGGGGGTGGGAGAGGGGAGGGAAGAGGGAAAAAGTGGAGGGGGCAAGACGGGGAAGAAAATCAACCGGATCCCCACAAAACTACCCTTGATTTCGATAATGGGAAAAATTTCCAAAAAAAAAAAAAAAAGGATCGGCAAAATCCACAAAAGAACCCGAAACGGTTTTTTATCGGGGGAAGGAGATCGGGGGGGGGAAAAGAAATTTGACAGGTAGAATTGCGACGGGAAAGAAAAGGGAGAGGGGTAGAGAAAGAAAAATGCAAAAATCTTTTTTTAAAAAAAAAAAAAAAACCTAAAACCGATTTTTTTTTTTTTTAAAGAAAAGAAAAGGAAGAAAAAAAAAATCGTGAGCAGAACTGTCAGAGGCAAAAACAAACAAACAAACAAACAAACGAACAAACAAAAAAAAAGAGAGAAAAAAAAACGGCAAAAAAAAAAAAATTCTTTACGTCCTCCTCCGATTCCTTTTTTCTTCTATTCCTTTTTTTGTGAAATTAATAAAAAAAAAAAAAAAAGGAATAAAAAGAGGGAAAAAAAAATCGAGAGAGAGAAAAAAAACCGGGAAAATGGGGGAGGGGGGAAAGGAAAAATGAGAGAGCAAAAAAAAAAAAAAATTTTTTTTAAATGTTAATGACGCAATTTTCATTTCGTTCCCATTGCGAAAAAATTTTCGAAACCTTTTCCCCCCTCCCCCCTTTTCCCTCCCCAACATTCCGTTTTTCATTTTTAAACACTTGTTACGCCTTTTCATTCTATACGTAAAAAAAAAAAAAAAAAATTAAATTGAAACAAACAAACAAACAAAAAAAAATTCCGATGATGATGATGATGATCGCCGCCGACAGTGGGGGAAGTGGGGAGGGGGAAGGAAAAAAGGGTCGAAAGAGGAAAAAATTCGGAAAATCGACAGGATGAGACGAGGTATTTCCGTCACCGAAATCACAAAAGAACAAAATGGCGTCGCGATTTTCACTCTTTTCTAAACAGGGGAAAATTTTTTCACGAGTGACGACACCATTTTGACGTCATTCCATACGGATTCGTTCTTCCAGAAGAAAAGCCGATGGAAAACGACCATTTAAAATGTATTAAAATCAAAAGAAAATGAAAACGCATCAACAACAATAACAAAACAAACAAACAAAAAGAAAACTCTAATAAATTATTTTCGGAAATGAAATGAAATGAAACAAAACAAAAAGCATTTCCGGTTCCTTTTTCTCTCTCTCTCTCTTTCTCACCGGACACGCCAAAACTTATTTTTTAATCTTTTAATTCGAATTTAATTAAATTTATTTAATTTATTTGGGATCGTATTGGTTAAAAACCGACTTCCATCTTTGACAAAATTATTGTCCCCTCCCTCTCCCCCTCCCTCTTCTCACGTTCCTTTATTTGACCGTTCGACAAAATTTCCCGTTTGAGTTGCCGCCACGTCATTATTACGACTTTTCAATGATGGTGACCTTTCGTAATTTTTTTTTTTTTTATAATTCGTCTTATTTTCCTTTGGAAGTTATTTTCTCTCTCGAAAAAAAAAAAAAAACCCTTGAGAGTTGTTGTTGTTGTTTGTTTCTATTTACACGAAAATACAGACAACAACGTACTCTTTTTAAAAAAAAAAAAAAAAAAAAAAACGTTTGTCTTACGTTACCACGTTTGTCGTTTGTCGGATTTTTAAACACGCGATCGTAATACGACATTTTTTTTTTTTTTTTTAACTTCCGTCCGTTTTCCTCCCCCTCCCTCTTCCTCCCCTTATTACCGCGAAGGCGACAAACGTTTTCGTTAATTACGTTCGCGGTCGAATCGGTTTCAGTGGGATACAAATTATAATAATAATAATAATAATATTTTCCCGACCGAACGTGAGAACGTCGTCGTCGTCGTCGTCGTTTAACAAAAATTAATTTTCAAAGGATGAAAACTTAAAATCATCATAATCATTATTATTAATAAACGTGACGTAAACATTTTTTTCACCGCCTTTTAAATTGTTTTCTAATTATAACGTGGCATCAGACTTTTCTCGCACACACACATACACACACACGCGACCAAATCGATTCGTTACGTTTCGTTTCGCTTTCTTTTTACCTCCCCCTCCTCCTCTCTTCTTCCTTCCTCTACCTTCCTTCTCAACCTTTGTTTGTATATTAATAATAATAATGTTTTAAACTTACATTTCGTCGAATATTTTTTCAACGTCCGTTCTCAGCGTTAAATTCTTGTAGAAATTGTAAAAATCTTCGAACGTGAATTTTTGAATTGATATCCCGTCGCTTTTACCGGAGGGCATTCCGGCTCCGTCCAAAGCTTTTTCCACTCTTTTCTTATCGTCCTTGTTCTGTGCGAACATTTTGATTATGTTCTTAACGGGTATCTTGTCGTTTTTATCCGTCATCAGTGATATCCTCGTGTGAGCTTTTTCTAAAAATCTCGTCGGTGATAAATTCATTTGATTTATGTTGTACGCCAATTTGACGATTTCCTCCGTCCACAACTGTAAAGAAAAAAAAGAAAAACATTATTATTATTTCTCTCTTTTTCTCGTGACGTCACTACCGTGATCACACGTTCGTTCATACTTTTTTTTTCTTTTTAATCGTTTCCAACGTTCGCGAGAAAACTTTTTCTTAATTGTTTACGTTATTTCAATATCAAAGCCAAAACGTTGAGTGAAATTTATAAATATTATTATTATTATTATCGACGGTGAGGAGAAAAAAAAAAACGTGTCAATAGACGTTCGCGCGCGCAAAAAAAAAAAACAAAGAGAGACGATAGATATCGCGATGTTTACTTTTTTTTTTTTAACGTACCCATTGAGAAAGAGAAAAAGAAAGAGAGAGAGAAAAAAAGAGATAGAGAGAGAGAGAATGAGAAAGAGAGAGAGAGAAAGAAAGAAAGAGAGAGAAAGAGAGAAAGAAAATTACTGTTTAAAAGTTTTTTTTTTTTTTTTTTTTTTGCGATTTTTATTTCGTGTAAAATTCCGAACGGAAAAAAGTTTGAATTTCATTATTTATAATCCAGAACAACGGGAGGGGGGAGAATGACGAAGGACGAGTGAAAAAGGTAGAGGAGAAAAGCAGACGAAAAATAAAGAAACTTTAAGCCTTTCGTTAAATAATAAAAAAAAAGAAAAGAAAAATTTAAGCCTTTCAAAATGATCAGGGAAAACTTTTTTTTTTCCTCTGACAAAAAAAAAAAAAAAAGAGAAAAACCTTTTCCAGAAAGCTCACGCAACCCTTTTTGGAATTGAAAAAGATAAAAACAAAAAAAAAGGAAAAAGGAGAAAAAAAAGGAGAAAGGAGAAAAAAAAGGAGAAAGGAAAAAAAAAAAGGAAATTAATGGAAAATCTATAAGTTTGTTTTATAACTCGGGAAAAATAAAAAAAAAAATAATTTTTTGTTTTTTTTTTTTTTTTTGAATTATTTCCTGAGAAATATGCCACGATTAAATTACGTGGAATTAAGTATAAAAAAAAAAAAAAAAAAAAAACGGAAGCAACAGTTTTCCCCTTCTCCTTCCCCCCATCCCCCCGATTTTTACGGATGAATTTTCCAACGAAAAAAAATAAAAATAAAAAAATTTCCAAAATACAAGTGGTGGATTACACGCATCATAAATTATTATCACGTCGCGCGTATTTTGACCTTTTCAAAAACAAAAACAAAAAAAATGGCGGGAAAATTTTCCTTTTTTTGAAAATCACGTGACACGCAAAACATCGTCGCGCGCGAATCGCAAATCATCAAACTCGAGCCTACTAAGTGTAAACGGAAAAAAATTATTATTATTATTATTATATTCAAGGACGTACGACGGCGACATCCTGGACAAAAAAAAAAACGAAAGTTCTGGAACAAACAAACAAACAAACAACCGGAAACGATAACGGAATGATAAATTAAACGGGCGAAAAAATCGTTCGTTACTCTTATTGGTCGAATTCACGCGTTTGCTTTGTTTTCCACGCGAAAAAACAAAAACGAGAATAATAATAATAATAATAATGATGATGATGATGATGATGATGATGATAACAATCGAACAAACTCTTGCGAGGGGGGAGGGGAGGAGAGAGGGCGTCTCCCGTCGGAAACCGCAAAAAAAAAAATTTAAAAAAAAAAAAGATTTTCCCAAAAATAAAACCGGAAATTCTACTTTTGTCTACGTCATTGTTGCGTCCGCCTCTGACGTCACCACCACCACCACCACCGCTACCCCCTCTGTCGTTGTCTTGATGAACGACAAACAAAACGGTCCAAAATCCGCGGTCAGATGATTATTTACAAAAAATATCCATTTTTTTTTGTTAAATATAATTTTAAAACAAACGGTTTCCGTTTGTTTGTTTGTTTGTTTTCTTTTCCCTGGGCGTGTCGTCGGGAATAAAAGAATCTTTTTTTATTTTTTGCATGAGGAATTTTCCAGACGGTAAAATCCATAATTTACCGGATTTTAACGATCTGTAAAAAAAAAAAAAAAAATTTTCTTTTTTTTTTTCCTTTTACCTTCCATCTCTCTCTCTCTCTCTCTCTCTCTCTCTCTTTCCTTTTTCCCACGTTTTCTCATTCATTCATTCATTCATTCCCATTCCGGGAATCTCATCGATTCAAATTTATTAATAATAATAATAATAAACGTATTTTTAAAAATTCATTCTTTAAAAAAAAAAAAAAAAAAAAATCTCTCAGGTACGAAAAATTTTTTTTTACATCGATGACTTCCGTCGACTCGAACATTTCAGAAACAAAATAACGATGATAATAATAATAATAATCCTCGCTTAAATTTTTTCTTTTTCTTTTTGTCTTATTAAAAAAAAAAAAAAAAATTTGTTTCATTTTCTTATTAATTTTCTTTTTTCTTTCTTTCATTATCATCTGTCGGAAGGAGAAACCCGACGTCATTTTTCTTCTTTTCTTTTCTTTTCTTTTCATCTTACAAACCCAAAAACATTTCGAAAGGAATTTTCCGCTTAAAAACAAAAAGAAGATCAAAAAAAAAAGAGAGAGAGAGAAAAAAAAGGTAAATATAACTTAAGACGTAGAAAACGTTTTCTCTCTCTCTCTCTCTCTCTCTCTTCCTCCTCCTTTTCCTTCTCCTCCTCCTCTGCTTTTCTTTCTCTTTCTCTCTTTTTTTTTTTGTTCGACGGAAAGTTCGTTATCCTTTCGTCTTCTGTCTGAAACTGAATTTCTTCTAAACGGCATTCGGTTTTTTTTCCCTTTTTTTTCCAAGAAAAATTCTTTATCCACCCAAATCCGACGTAAAAATAATAATAATAATAATAATAATAATAATAATAATAATAATAATAAGAGAGGGAAAAAAACGTTCAGACGCAAACTTTTAAACTGCCGAAAAATTTTCCCGAATGGATTTTCCTCCTCCTTTTCTTCCGCCTCGAATTCTTCAGGAATTTCTTTTTTTTTTTTTTTTCGTTTCCTTCTTTTCCTGATTTTATTTTACTGTCGCTCTCCCTTCCCCGCCCCCCCCCCAAAAAAAAAAAATTGTTCGAAATTTGTTTTCGTCTGCTATTTTCGAAAAAAAAAAAAAGAACGCACGACGTGGAAAAAAAAATTTTTTCTAAACGAATTTATCGAAATTTTCTACGCGATACGAAAAACGAAAATAAACAAAACATTATTATCATCATCATCATCATCATCATCATCATTTCCGGTTTATTTACCTCGCGCCGCGAACTCACTCACTCACTCACGCTTCCCCCTCCCTCCGTTTGTTGCATCAAAATCGTTTTTCTATAATGATGACAAACAAAAAAAAAATTTTCTTTTTTTTTTAGTGGTGAACGACGGGGAAGAAGACAAACCAAAACTAAACAGAAACCGATTCGAAATGAATTCCCTTCCGGTCAACAAATAATAATAATAATAAAATAACGAAAAGAGTGAGAGAGAGAGAGAGAGAAAAAACAACTTTTCAGTAAATAATTTAATAGAATATTTAACGTTTTTTTTTTCTTTCCTTCCTTCTCTCTCTTTCTCTTCATCCTTCCTTACTCCCATTCAACCGTCCGTACGTCTCTCTCTGTCTCTCTTTCTTTCCTTTGCATGTTTCGTATTGAGCGGTTCGTTTTT
>NW_002987786.1:0-9495 GCF_000006295.1 Pediculus humanus corporis
GAAAAAAAAAAACATTTTCGAATTTTATATTCATAATTCATTTTTTTTTTTATCTGAATAGTTAAAATTTTTGTTTCCAGAGCGTTTCCGGTGAATCATTGATTTACCTGATTTATTCAATTGGAAATTTTTTTTTTTTTTTTTTTTTCGAATCAGACCATTAAAACCTTTTTTTTTCCTTTTTTCCTTTTTTTCGCTCGCACAAGATTTTTTTTTTTTTTGTTCTATTCCAGGGCCTTAAATCATTTTTAAAAAATTTATCATTTGGTTTAAAAACGATTTTTTTTTTTTTTTGTATGTTGGTAAAACATAAAAAACAAATAAATTTTGATTTTTTGTTTAAATTATTATTAGATTAACAACAATGACAATGACAACAACAATCTAACAAACGATTCAACAACAACCTGGAATCCGTTTCCTTTTTTATCAGTCTGGAAAAACCAAAAAAAAAAATGGTTTTGTCATTTTCTGTCACCGGTTTGGTTTTTTTTTTTTTTTTGATTTCTTTTAATTTTTTTTTTTCCGTCTCACTCTTTTGTTAGTAACAAAAAGGATTAATTTTGTTGTTTTAAACTATCCTGGAGAAGAAAATCTGGAGAAAAAAAAGAAAATTTAAGGGTAATTTTTGTCTTGTTACTTTACCGATAAATTCGCAAAAGCTTTTCTCTTGATTGTTTTTTTTCCCTTTTTTTTTATTAATAATAATAATAACGATATTTTTTTTGTTACTCTATGACTGGAAAAATAATAATAATAATGTTGATGATAATAATAATCACGAAAACAAACGACAAATTTTTTTTTCAAACCCTATAATAAAAAAATTCAATCGGCGAATGTCATCACGTGTAAAAAATTAATAAGAAATATATTAAGTGACGTCATTTCCTTTTAATTTTTAATTTATTATTATTATTATATATTGCATGAAAAAAAAGAATTTCCAAGAAACTAGTATTGGCGTTTGATGACGTAATTGGTAAATTGTAAATATTGTAAAAAAAATTTTAGTTTTTGTTTACGTCATCGTCGTCGCCATCGTCGCGTTTTCGAGGCGTTAATTATAAACAATAAATAAAAATTATTATTATTATTATTATTTTGTTGAAAAAGAAAAATTTATCAAATAAATAATTTGTTTTGTTTAACAAAAAGAAAGAGTAAGAGCAGAAGACGTAAAAAAAAGGGGGAAAAAAATTAAATTTGTTTTTATGCGATTTGAATATTTAAAATATAAAAAAAAAAAAAAAAATTTTTTTAAACTCGCGAATTTTTTTATTACTCTCGCGGATTTTATGTTGTCCGCCATATTATTTTTTTTATACTCTCTCTTTCCCACTCTATTTCTCCATTTTTTTCTTCTCCCATTAAATTTTTGATTCCCCCCCCAAAAAAATAAACAGAGCGTTCTCGTTATGCGGCGTAAAACACTAAAAATCTTTTTTATTTCATTCACTCATTCTAGAATTTTCTATTTCATTCTCATTCGTTCGATAATATACACACATATATATATATATAATAAATGAAATGTTTTTGGTGAAAGTTTTTGGAAAATTTTTGATTCCGAGATTCTTTTCTCTCTCTCTCTCTCTTTCTCTTTTATTTGTGATTTGATTTAGAAAACTAACTAAATTATGATTCAATTTTCTAAAACCTTGATTGAAAATTATTTTCGGTTATCCTTTTTCGGTCCCTCATTTTATAAAATTTAATTTTAATTTAAATTAATAATCCTAAAACCTAATTAATAATAATAATAATAATAACTTTCGAAGACGACGACGACGACGATGAGAAAGGTGATAATAATAATAAGGAAAATTTAATATGACGATGCCACACAATTTGTTTAAATTGAAAAAAAAAATTATTATTATTATTATTATTATAACGGTTATTTTTTTAAAATAGAACTTTCTAGAACGTTTATTTTTTTTTTTGTTTCAGGATACGAATTTAAAAGGTCGAACGAGAAAAAAAGAGGAGAGACGGTAAAAGAAGGTGCAAATTGTAAAAAGGTAAGAAAATTTATAAGAAATATGGTGGAGGTGGTGATGGTGACTAAGATGGCGGCGGTGGTGGCGGTTTTTCCAAATGAATCTTTTGAAATTAAAACAAGGGCGTTAATTTAATTTTATTACTTTCCGTTATTCGTAATAACGAATGAATATATTAATAAAAATCGATGACACCGATGACCGAATTTTTTTCCTTTTGGTTTTTAATATGTATAAAATTTTCTAATGCCACGTCCGCATTTTTTTTTTTTTAATATTTAATCAAGTTTAAATGAGAATAAAAAGATAATTTAAATAATTTAAAAATGATAATGGAAAATTTTTGGTGTTTGTTGTTGTTGTTGTTGTTTTTGAAAATTCATACACGTGTAAAAAAAATGGAAGGGAGGGGGAGATAAAATTTTTTTTGTTTTTTAACTTCCGGCGGATGTAATAAAATAACAAAAAAAAAAAAAAACAAATTCCTCAAATGTTGTCTTTAACTTTTTTTTTATTGTTATTCATTGAATAAAGTTTTAAATTCTCTTGTGTGTAATTTTTTTATCTTAAACTTTTTTTTCGGCAGCCGCGATGGTGGTAGCGGTGGTGTGGTGGGGAGAGGAAAGTAGAGTTAGGTGGGAGAGGAGGGGAAGGGGAAAAGGGAAAAAAATATGAAAAATTTTTACTGCATTAAAAGTTCGGGTAATGTCGATGCACAAAAATGAGGCGACAAAAATTCAAAAAAAAAAAAAAATTTCTTTTTGAAAATTAACCAGTTACCTTAAATCATCTTAAGGGCATAAACGAAACACGCACGCACACGCAAACACGCACAAACACGAGGGTAAATGAAAACCTTTTACGTGCCTTCAAGCAAATATTAATAAATAAATTTGAAATCTCGTGTAAATAAGAAAATTATAGACTATATTTAGTTTTAACCGTTTCAAATTCCCTCCCTTTTTTTTTCTTTTACCTTTGATATATTCCTTTTAGAAAACTTTTCTTCTACTTTCTTCATCTTCTTATTTTCCTTTTATTACGTCATAGCAATGAAAATTTTCCTTTTCTTTTAAAATTTTTTTTTTTTTTGCGTTTCCTTTTCGGATCCGATTTTCATTTATATGAACCACGTGAATATTTATCTTTTATTTTGTTTTTTTTTGGGGGGCGTGAGGAGCGAGTTTTTCCGTCGATTTTTCCTGTTGGTGCGTCAGTGCGTGTGTGCAAGTGTAAGTCGCAATTTATTTTATCGTAATTTATTTAGTCGCAATTTTTCAATCGAAAAATTTATTTTATTATAAGATTTTCTCCAAATTATTATTTAAAAAAAAAAAACTGCCGACGTCATTCAAATAATAATAATAATAATAGTATTAAAAAAATTCCTGTAGGGTTAAAAATTATGAAAAATTTTAGTCAGTCATCGTTTTAAAGGAAATAGATCAAAGGAAAATCGTTTGTCGGACTTAAAAAAAATTTATATATATATATATATATATATATATATATATATATATATATTAATTAATTCAAGAATTAGAAATATTTTTTGTGTTTTCCTTTTTTCTTTTTCTTTTTTTTTTTTTTTAAATTTCCTTTTCTTCTTTTTTCTCATTCTTCTCTTCTCTTCTCATTCTTTATCTTTTCATTCGCCATTTTAAACCTTTTCTTTTTTACTTTCAAAAAGGCAGAAAATGTTTAAGTTTTTGGTCAATTAACCTTAATCCTTACTCTAACTCTCCTACTCCTACTCTCTAACGACTTTGATTTACCAACGGTAATTTAATTTCGAAAACTTTTTTTTAACTTTCCCGTAGAAAAATTAAAGGAAAAAATAAAAGGAAAAAAAGGATTTTTTGCTGCGTATACGCTCCATCTCTGTCGAATCGAACAAAAAAAAAAAAAAAAATTCGGAATCGTTATATTTATTTTTATAAACAAATAATAATAATAATTATCCTTTGATTTTCTCAAAGGAAATAAAAAAAAAAAAACAATTTGCCAAAAAGGAAAAATTGTAATAATAATAATAATATTGAAACGCGTTCGAATTTTTAACGGTAAGGAAGAAGTCAAAACAGGTTTTCCGCGCAGACGCGCCAATATAAAAAAAAAAAAAATTTTTTTTTTTTCCTTATTCGGTTTTCCTACGCGTTTAACTTCAGTCGGAGATTCGATTCCGGTCGAGTTAAACGCTCGCTTCTTATTGTTATTATTATTATTATTATTATTATTATTAGTTTTTTTTTTTTTTTTTTAATACGGGAAAAAATTGTTTGTTTGTTTGTTTGTGTTGCGTGTCGTGTGTGTGTAAAATTAATAAGAAAATATAAAAAAAATTGTGTCGCGAAAATTCGTTAAACAGGTAAATAAAAAAAAAAAATTTTTTTTTTTCCTAAATTATTTGTTTACGATTCGAAAGAATTGACGGGGGGGCCGTAGGAGGCATCGTTGGGGGAAAAACGACAGCACGGATGGTTCTATAAATTATTTTGACCAGTTGTCCTCGACGTAAAAATAAATTTTTGTTGTAACAAAAAAAAATTAATTACTTACGAGAACGTGAGGATAATAATGGAATGGGGGCTGGGGGAAAAAAACTTTTTCCAGAAGACAACTTTTCTCTCCCCCCTCCTTCCTTTTTTTTTCTCAACAATTCGTTGTTTGTTTGTTTGTTTGTTTGTTTGTTTTTTCCTCCAAAATATTAAGCGTGAAAAAAAAAGTAAGAAAAAAAAATTTATAGCGTTCAGGTTGTTTATTTATAGAACCAAAAAAAAGAACTTTCATTATTATTATTATTATTATTATTATTTCTCCATAAAAAATTTTTCCAGTTTTTTTTTCTTTTTCCAAAATAATATTTTTTAAATACGAACGTGCAAATGAAAAATAAAATTTTTGTTTTTTATAGCGGTGCTGCTATATAGTTTAGTTATAAAAAAATAAATTATAATTTTTTGTTTGTTTGTCTCTTTCTTTCTCTCTCTCTCTCTCACTCTGTAAGAATCGACGACGTGGTTTGCTATAATTTTTATAGTTTATTTATAGAGTCGTGATAATAAAACGATAGGGTAACATTTTCTTTTTTTTTTTTTTTTTCATTTTATTTCCCTCCCCCTCCTTCCCGCTCCCCACATTTTTTTTTCTTCCCACGTTTTCGATTTTATTTACTTAATAAGGTTAATAGTTTAATAATATTAATGATAATGATAATAATAAATCAATTTATAACGTATGCTAATACATTTTCATTAATGACGCCACATTTAAAATTTTTTTATTAATAAATATATTTAACAACGAATAAATTAATAAATAAATAAAATTTTATAGTTCTAGAGAGAGAGAGAGAGAGAGAGAGAGAAAACAAATTTATGGATAAATCGATTCCAGTGTAATAATAATAATAATATTACATACACGTCACACACACACATAAAAAAATTTTTTTTTTTTTCTCTTTTTCTCTCTCTTTCTCACTTCCTCTTTCTCTCTCTTTTTGTAAAATGTTTTTTTATTTAAATCTTTTATGTATTAATGTTTTATTTATTTATTTCCTATGATAAAAATTTTTCCCGAATTTTGATGATATTAAAAAAAAAAATTTTACTCCAGGCCATGGAGAAAAAAAAAGAAAAAAAAATTAAATAAGGTTGTGGTGTAATGTGAAAAACGTGTAAATAAATAACTTACAGAAAAAATTATTATTATTATCAATTTTTAAAAATGTAAATAAAAAATTTTTATCGATTTGCAAATACTAATAATAATAATAATAATAATAATAATAATAATAATAATAATAATAATAATAATAATAATAATAATAATAATAATAATAATAATAATAATAATAATAATAATAATAATAATAATAAATACGTCAATAAATAATTTTTTTGTTGTTGAAAACAAAACGATTTTCTCTCCTTTTGATTTTTTCTCTCTGTCTAAAACCACGTGAAATATATTTTAATAAGAAAAAATTTTTTTTTTAGGGAAGGGGCGAGGGGGATGAAGAAGGGGAGAGTTAAAATTAAATTGGTTGACGTATGCATTTTAGAGACAAAAAAAAGGAAAAATTTGTTTTCGCCGATGTGAATTCAAACATTTGAATTTCCTTTTTTTATGTTTCTTTTATTAAAAGAATCGTAAATAGCGCGAGATAAAATTTTCCGTCTCTCTCTATCTTTCTCTCTCTCTCACTCTTGTTAAAAGAATAATAATAGTTGATTTAAATTTCAATGGTTTCATTTTCTTAACTCGTAACATACAAAAAAAAAAAAAATTTTTTTTTATTATTTTAATTGTGGGGGTTTCCTGGAGGTTGTTTTATCAAACGCCGCCGCGTACAAAAAAAAATTAATAATAATAATAATAATTATAATAATTGTTTTTTTTTAATTTGCTAAGTATTAATTATCGTTTAATTATAATTTATAATTATTATTATTATTAATTCTAATCCGTCTTCTGCTTATAAATTATTCAAATTTTTATTTAAATATAATTTCGACGTTGAAAAGAAATTTTTTTTTTTTTTTTTTTTTTGGATAAATTAACGGAATTAAACGTTTTAATCAAATTAAAGGAAAAAAAATTAACTGGTTCGATAGGTTTATTACGACAAAAAAAAGGGGGAGTGGAAGGAGAGAGGGGTGGAGGGGGAATTCGTGAAAAAGAGCAAAGAGGGAGAGGGGAGAGAGAGGGGTGGGGAGAAAGAATTTAATTTCGATTGGAAAAAGTTTAATTTTTAATTGACGTTAACGGTCGGAAACGTCTACATGTCTCAACTTGAATTTTTTTTTTGTTTTGTTTATTTACTCTATGACGATTGATAACGCATAAAAGGAAAAAAAAATTCCATTATCGTCGTATCGAAAAAAAAGAGAAAAAAAAAGTTGTATCTAATGCAAAAGTTGAATTTTTTATTAGAGAAATTTCCCTTCCTCCTCCCTTTCATTCCCTTTATTCCCCCATCTCAACTCTTTCATAATAAACTGGAGGAAGACTGGAAAATTTTCCGTTATGGAAATCAATATTTAAATGTATTTACGATAAAAAAAAAAAAACAAAAATTACTAGAAAACTTTTTTTTTTATATATATCATAAAGTCAATAGGAAATTCCCTTGTGGTTTTTCTTTTTTTTTTTTTTTTTAATATTAAATAAAACAACAAACAAACAAACAAACAAATATCAAAGAGGTGAGGGAGAAAAAAAAAAAAGATTAATAAATAATATTTCAGAAGAAAAAAGATTTTTTTCTTTTTTTTTTTTTCTCCAGCAAAAAAAAGGTTTTAACGTTTTTGTTTATAAAGTTTTCAAACTGATAAACTGGAAAATAAAACCTTTCACTCGAATTTCATTTCGTTGTTACGTCTGATGTAATTTTTTTTTTTTTTTCGTATATATATATATATATTTTCCATTTCTTTTTCTTTTTTTCTAGAATGTTCTTTCAGAGAGAGAGAAAAACTAAAAGTTAATATAAATTTAGAGTGTTCGAAAACGAAACGAAACGAAAAAAAAAATGGCGGTAATTTTTTTTTTTTGTCTTCTGATGCAATTTTCCTCATCTTTAAATTTTTTTCTTTTTTTCCGTTTCAATTTTTTTTTCTAGAACACAAAAAAAAAAAAACAAAACCGGATAATTTTCTTTTAAGAAAAAAACTTTTTCTTTTCTTTCTCTTTCTTTCTCACCGGAAAATGACTTTTTAAAATTTACCAATTTTCACTTCCTATTCAACAACTTTTTAAATAACTTTTACACAAAAAAAAAATTATTATTATTATTATAATACTTAATACGGTCCTGTGTTAAAAAAAGGATGATAATAATAATTTAAAAATTATTACGCAAGGAGTTTTGCACGCGCACACGCCCACACGCACTCACGCAGGCACAAAACGAAACGAATTTGAAAAGAGTAAAAGTTTTTAAGGTTTTCCAAGTTGTCACTTAACGTTGATTAATTACGGGAAAAACCATCGAAACAATCGAACTTAGTTTCAACAAACAACAATCGCGATATAACTAATTAAACAATAAATCGATAAATTTAAAAATGGCGGAAAATTTATTTGGTTTAAATATTTCGTTTTGATTTTCTCTTATTATTTTTTATATCGCGACGAGTTGTTTTGTGTTTGTCGAATTTTTTTCGACGTTTCTACCCGTCGATCTCTAGGGAATAAATGCCTGTGATGATGTTGCATGCTTGAGCAGGTTTCGTCTTGTTGCGTGATCTATGACGTCACATAAATTCTCGTAAGTCTTACTGAGACCATCTTATTCGATGTGATCTGGAAACATGAGGGGTAGGTGTCCCTCGTGGTTTCTTTTTTTGTCAAGGTTCTTTTTGAAGCCCTTGGTGGTGGTCACCCGCACCCCGATTCTTCTTAATTTTTGTGTTTCCATCACGGTACCGACCGTTAGCTTATTATTATTATTATTATTATCTACCAATAAACACGACAAGACTACTTTTCGGGGTTTAAGTATTTATCCGAGGTTTCTACCCGATTCCTTAGGAACAAATACTCGAATTTCGGTGGTGCCACTTTATAATAAGATAGCACCACATCAATTCTTGAAGGTCTTCCTGAGTCCATCTTATTCGATGGGAACGATTTGTCTCCTGAACTGGGCTCCGGTGACTAACATCTTTGGAGTGGCCAGGGTCAGAAGCAGTAAAATTCACATTCTCGTCGAGCTGCCTCAGGTCGACAGTAGAACAAGATTTGTTTTTGGTTCTTACTTTGTCTTGTTCTCATTTTTTTTTTTTTTTGCTCTTTAAGCCAACGGCACGTGGCGTTCTCAAACGGTCACCCATCCAAGTTTGCACCACGCCCAATGCTGCTTAACTTAGGTGATCGTACGGGAACCGGTGTGACCAGCACGGTATGGCCGTTGACTTTATTATTATTATTATTATTATTATTATTATTATTATTATTATTATTATTATTAGATTAATTAAATGTTTTAATGAAAAAAAAAAATAAAAGATAAAAAATTTTTTTTCCCGTTTTTTTTTTTTTTTTTTAATAAAAAAAATAATTCTGGAATTTACAAAAAAAAAAAAAATTCTAATTCATTCAGTCAGTCATTCAATCCCTCACTCTCTCTCTGTCTCTCTCTCTCTCTCTCTCTCTCTTTCTCACTCAAGGTTTATTTTCATTTTCTCAATTCAAGTAGTCATAATTAAAAAATTTTTTAATTATTTTTTTTTTTCATTTAAAAAAAAAAAAGGAAAAAAAATCTCGCGGGTTTTTTTATTATTATTATTATTTTTAATTCGTGAGAATTCATTCCGCCATTTTTTTATATTTTTTTTGTGGTAATTAAAATTATTTTAAATTAATAAAAAAAATAGAAAAAAAAATTCGCGAAACTAATTAAAATAATAAAAAAAAATTATCAAAGGAGAGAAAGGAGAGAAGAGAACAAAAAAAAAAAATTTTTTTTTATTATCGTCCCCCCCTC
>NW_002987786.1:9923-24567 GCF_000006295.1 Pediculus humanus corporis
TAAAATTTAATCGTGTTTAAGTCGCGAGATTAAAGAAAGATTCGACTTTTCCAGCAGATTTGAACGAACAATCGTTTCCGGTTTTATATATTTTAATTTATCACATATTAAATTTTGATGGTTGTTTTAAACGTGACTAACAAAGAGTGACTGAGAAAGGGAGGGGGGTGCGTGCGCGTGAAATGTTTGCTTCCGAATGAAATATCGAAATGGAAAAGTTAATAAAAAAAAATCAAGAAAAAGAAAAATGATAATTTCTTTTTTTTGTAGATTTTCAGTGGAAAAAAAATTTTCCAGGCTGGAAAAAAAATTATTATTATTATTATTATTATTATTATTATTATTATTATTATTATTATTTTCGCTTCTAATTAAACTTCAACTAAAATTAATGAATGTCGTTAAAATAAGGGTGAACAACCATATGACGGATGGAAGAACACGAATTAAAATTACAAAATTAGGATCAGATTAAAAAACTGGAGAAAAACTGGAGTGGAATAGATTTTTCTCTTTACCATTATTATTATTATTATTATTATTATTATTATTATTACTACTTGTCCGAAAGCAAAAAAAAATGTAAAAATTTTCCTAGCGTTTATTTTTTTATTTTATTTTTATTATTTTCCTTTAAAAGTCCGGCAGCGTCGGCGACGACTTTTTACCACAACAAACATTAACCACCGCAAAAGACTTAAAAAAAACCGGAAATGGTTTATCATTATTTTAATATACTTCCTTTTTAAATATATAAATCTTTGTTCGGATTCCGGATCGAAAAAAAAAGGAAATTTTTCTTTTTTTTTCTTTTATGTAATAAAATAAAACCCAAAATTAAAAAACGTTTTTGCTCTCGTCGCCATCTTTGTTTTTTTTGTTTTAAATAAAAATTCGTCCGCAAAAATCCTAATATGGTTAAAATTAGCCGTTAAAAAAAACACTCGAGGTTTTAATTATTATTATTATTAATTTTTTTTACAATAATTAAAATTGAATCATTATCATTATTGTTATTTTTGTTGTTGTCGTTGTTCGTTTTTTTTTAACGCGCCAAAAGAATTAAATTTAAAATTTAATTAATTTTTTTTTGTAATTTACATAATTTATTATTATTATTATTGGATTTGGTTTTAAAATAATCGACGATCGGTAAAATAATTTTTTCATTTTTTCTTTTTTGCTGAACAAAACCGGAAACGAAATCTGAACAAAAAAGAAAAGAAAAACCGTAAAATTGTATATAAACATCAGAACTAAAGTTTTTCCTTTTCTTTCTTTCCTTTTAACGCGATGAAATTTTTTTTTTTTAAATTATTTATTGAAAACTTTTTTTTTTTTTTGTTTGACCCCTTTAATGGCGGAAAAAACCCTTTTATGGAGAAAAATTATTTTTTTTTTTTTAATAGCAAAAAAAACCGGGTTCCGTGTTTTATTATATAGATGAATGTAATATGACGTCATAATTTTTTTTTTTTTTTGTTCTCTTTTTATTCATCCGCCTTGTTTTACTTAATGATAATAATAATGATAATAATAATTACGCGTCGGGTTTGTAAATAATTTGAATTATAATTGTAAACTTATTATTATTATTATTATTTTTTATCTTTAGAAAATTTTTTAAAGTCTTTTTAAATTATTAAAACAATTCTTTTTTCTTTTTTTTTTTCTTACGCCATTTTCTTTTATTCCAGAGGGGATTTTAATTTTTTTCCTTCCTTCTTCTTTTTTCCTTTTTTTTTATCGTTTCTTATTAATTTTTTCTCTTTTTTTTTTGTTTAAAGCAAAAGTAAAATCAAAAAAATTATTATTATTATCATTATTATTATTATTATGTTTTTTTAATTTTCTGGGAAAAAAAAAATTTTTTTTTTTTATTTCGTTTTTTTTCTCGCGTAATTTTCATTTTTTTTTTTTTTGTTTTATGAAACTTAATACAAGCGAAATTATCATTATTATTATTATTATTATTATCATTATTATTACTATTGTTATTATTTATTCAAAGCCGAAATCGTGATTTGAACGGACGGAAGGCAAAAAAAAAAAAAAAATTTGACGTAAGCAAATGAACGTCATGTAATTTTTTTTTTTTTTTAATTTTCCGCATTCGAGTTTTTAATATTTTCCTTTTTCATTTCCAACAACAACAAACAACAACCAAATTACGTTCGTAATTATCATGTTTATTATTATTATTATAACCTACGACGTGACTCATAATAATAATAATTTCTTTTCGTTCGTTATTATTTTGGAAAAAAAAAAATAAAAAATAAAAACGCACATTCAAATGTAATAATTCTGGAAATAAAAATTTTTGACTCTATATAATAATAATAATAATAATTATTATTATTGTTGTTTCAAGGGTGGGGTAGAGTGGGGAGGGAGCTAGGGGGTGGGGGCGGGGGCACGTTTCGTTTGTTTTATTTAATTACGGTCTGGAAAAGAAAACAAAAACAAAAAAAAATGTAATAAAATTTAGTAATACAGTATAAAAAGATAAATTACTTTGAACTGATGATGGCTCTTTAAAATATTCCTTTTTCTCCAAACAAATATTCCTGGAATATATCCCTGGAATTATAATAATAATAATAAAACAGGATGCTGTAGAAAGAAAAATTCTTAGAAAAAAATAATAAGTAAATAAATAAATAAATAAACGCGTTACGAGATATAAAAATTTTTTTTATTTTGTTTTGTTTTGTGAATAATTGAAAGCATCGAAACATAATCACGTTCGAATAGAAACGTTCGTTTAAAAGTTTTCGAACGGAATTTTAATTGCTCACTTACGAATTGAATACGTACACGTGAACGAACGTACGAACGAACGGGAGAACGAACGAACGTGTTTTAATAAATAACTATTATTACTAAAAATTTTTTTTTTTAATAAACAAATAAATAAATGAATTGTTTTAATTATTATTAATTTTAAAATTTATTATTACAGAAACGTTCTAGAACGTTCGATATCGTTTTTTCGAATTAATTAGAATATGGATACGTTCTGGAATTTAAAAAAATTCCAAAACGGATCAGCTGTGACAGGAAAATAAAAAAAAAATTTAAAAAAACATTTTCAAGGTCACACAAAATATTCACAGATTTTCCTACTTTTATCCAAGATTAAAAATTGTTAATTTAAAAAAAATTTTTTGAGGAAGGGACGAAGGGGGGAGTGAAGAGAGAAGAGGAGGAGAGGATGCGGGATTGGGAGAGAGGAGAGAGGAAAAGAAAAAAAGAGGAAATCTCATCTGAGAAATGAGAGAAGTGAAAAAAAGAGAAAATTTACAGAAAAAAAAAATATTTACTTCTCCAAAAATCGAAAACGACAGGAAAAACTTGGCAAAAAAAAACCCCCCATCGAATTTCGGCAATGAAAATGGGGGTAATTTAGAAAAGCAAAAAAAAAAAAAAAGATTCTCTTTCAGAGAAGCAAAAGATCAAAATGAAAAAAAAGAAAAAAATCGAATCATTTTTCTCGTAAGCTTAACAAATAAAAAAAAAATAATAATAAAAATTGTTCTTTTTTTTTCTTTTTTTTTTCTTTTTTTCTCATTTTTTTTTTTTTTTTGATATTGGCAAAACTGCAAAATCAGCAACAGAATTTTGAATTTTATTGAAAAATATCGACGATGATGTTTTTTTTTCTCTAAAAAAAAAAAAAAATAAAAACGTTATAAACTCAATTAGGGTCAAAAAAAAAAAAAAAAACAAAAGAAAACTTGAGAAAAAAAATTTTTTTTTTTCCAGTTGTGATAACGACGAAATGTTATTATTATTATTATTAAACAATAATCACTTCCGCCCATTTGCAGCCACCTTTTCATCATACCCCCTCTCTCTCCTTTTTTTTCGAAAAACCGCGGAAAAACTTTTTTTTTTTTTTTTTTCGGAAAATCCGTTTTCAAAGGAAAAAAATTTTTTATCGACTTTAATCGAATTTTCCTTTTTTTTTTTGGGAAAAAAATAAGATTTAAACATATGACAATAAAAAAAAAAGTTGTGGGAAAATTTTAGGAAAACTTAAAAGATTTTTTGTTTGTTGGGGAGGTGAGAGGGAGGAAGAGAAAAGGGAGAAAAGGAAGGGGGAAAAGGAAAAAGCATAGAATAGATTAAAAACACTACGAGATTTTTTTTTTTTTCCAGTCTCCTCCCATCATATTTTTTTTCTACATTAAGTAAATTTTCTAATACGAGACACATAAAAAAAAAGGAATAATAATGAGAGTGAGAAAGAGAGAGAGAGATATGGAAAAAATAATGGGAAAGAGTGAGAAAAAAATGTTATAATAAAATTCGACGTATGGTGGCAAAAGTAAAAAAAAAAAAAAAGAGGGGGAGGAGACTTGATAACCATCTTGAATTTCACTCGGGGAGCCAAAATACAATTAGATTTATGTTGTGGCATTTGACAGCCAATGCATTTAAATCACGCTTTTCCTTTTTTTTTTTCCTTTTTCCTTTTACCCTTTTTTTTTCCTTTTTTTATTTTGTTACCTTTAATAACGTTTTTTCACTGAAAACATACTCTTAATATAATTAAATTGTTTCTCTTTTTTTATCATCCCATCTTCTCTTTTATTTTTTTTTCTTTCTTTCTTCCAAACTTCTCTTATCTTTTCCTTTTATTTTTCCTTTGACTATTTTCCTTTTTCGATCGCCGTTAACGTCTATTACCATTAGTAAAATTGTTTTGCAAAACAATTTTTTTTTTCTTTCTTTCTTTTTTTCTTTTTTTCCCTCTGATATTTTTTTTTTTCATTTTTTATTTGATAGATCAATCGATTTCGTTTGTTCGTTTGTTTGTTTGTTTGTTTTTCCGTTTGTTTATGAATTTTAAAAAAAAGAAAAAAGGGAAAAATTTTTCTCTCGAACGTTTCCAATATGTGAAATATATATATATATATATATATATATATATACAAAGGTATTTATTTTATACATTTCTCGGTTATAATTAAAATTGATTCGGGTCGAGTAATAAATAATTTTCCTGGTTACGGTACTGATAAGTATTAAAATGGCATCCGGAAAAGGATAATTTAAAATTATTGACCTCAAAGGAATTGAGAAAGAAAATTAATTGAAAAATTTTGTAAATCTTATTATAATTACAAATATTAGAAATGTGTATGTCCCCAAGTTTTTCGGGGTGACTTGAAGAAAACGGGTTCGCGTGGATAAGAACAAAAAGGAGGAGTGAGGAGAGGAGGTCATAAGGGCGTCGGGAAGGGTGTGACGTAAAAGGTTTTTTTATTTATCCGATTAAAAAATTTAAAATTTAAATACAAAAAAAAAAAAAAAAGAAATCGTAAAAATAAAAGAATCAATTACGAGCGTTGAACTTTAAAAATTTTTTCATATAAATTTAAGCGGGGAGGCGGGCAAAAAGAGGAGGAGGAGGGGGAAGGAAATGTGGATAATGCATCCCTTTCCGTAGTTTTTTTTTTTTTTTTTTTTTTTTTTTTTACTTTTCCAACTTAAATATTTTATTCTGCAAACGTAGTAGAAAAAAATTATAAACCCACGAACAAGTTTGAATGGTTTTTTTTTTTTTTTTTCCTTCTCTCTCTTACATTTTCTTTCTTTCTTTTTTTTTTCTAGAAAAGATAAAATTGGCTGTCGAAATGTGGGCGAGAAAATGACGGTAAAATTTCGATCTAAATTGTTGTCAATAATTCAGATTCTTTTTTTTTTTTTTTTTGCTTTTACGCACACAATTCTTCGCACAGGTAATTTTGTTAAAAAAAAAAAAAAAAGGCGAAATAGACGGAGTTGTACGGATCATTTCCTTTTCTATCTCTCTCTTCCCCCCCCTCTCTCTATCTCTCTCTCTCTCTTTCTCTTTTCGTGATCACGTTTAAAACTAATAAGTTTAAGTAATGGTCATGTTAAACAAAGTTCTTTATTTAATTGGTAACTTTATGGTTTTCATGTGTTTAAAATTTAGATTGTCAATAACGATACGCGCACACACACACTAAGATTTTAAGTTTTTAATTGTTGTTTGTTACCCTTGTTGTTGTTGTTGTTGTTGTTGTCGTGATGAAGGAAAAGGGAAAAACAGGAAAAGGGGGAAAAGAAAAAATAAAAACAATTAAAACTAATAATTTAAAAAAAAAAACAAACAAAGTTAACGATGGCCTATTTTTCATTGATCGTAATTTGTGAGGGAGGGGAAAAAGGTGGTCAGGGAAAAGAGGGGGTGGAAAATTTTTTTTAAATCTCGTAAAATAAATTTCGGACTCTTTTCCGTTATTTTCATTCAACAAAGAAATCTTTTAAAATATTTTTTTTTTAAATAAATAAAAAAAATAAATTTTTGACCATTAAACGAAATAAATCTTTTTGACGTGTAACATTATTAAATTTTTTCCTCCGCCATTTTTTTTTACTGTCGTTTCCCACCCCCCTCCCACGTCTTTTCGTGAGTTTTTTGTGTGTGTGTCGAATATACGAGACCCTTGAACTTTGTAATACATTTTTTTTTACAGTTGTAAGTTTTGTAACCGTAAAAAAAAAAAATGTTGTTTGACACGTAACAACATTATCAATAACGAAATGACGTAGGTTAACAAAAAAAAAAAAAAAAGTTGTTTTAGCAACAAACAACAAAATTTGTTCCAGAGTTTTTTTTTTTTTTTTTTTTTTGTTAATAATAATAAATCGATAGGTTTATAATCGTGACGTATTAATTATTATTATCACGTGAAAAAAAATTTATATTGTAGCGTATACATTAACTAATAATACTAAGTAATAATTAAGCAAAGAATAATGATAATAATAATAATAATGATAACGCGGTTTGGAAAACGTTTTTTTTTTTATTTTTAGGGTTTGAAACTCCCTCCAGGAAAGTTTGAATAGACAATTATCATTTAAAAAAAAGTTTTCTTTTTTTTTTTTTTTTGAATGAAAAACGATGTGAAAATTATTTTTTATTCAAAATGTTTTTCCAGTAAAAAAAAATTAATAAACATACGCATTGTGAAGTTTTTAAGTCTTAAGGCGATTTTATATAAAAAATTTTATAAAATAAAACGCGCGTGACGTCAAACAAAAAAAAACAAGAAAATTATTTATTAATAAATTTCAACCTTGTTATACTTTTTATTAATAATTTAAACTTAATTATAAATAAATAAATAATTAATTGAAGATTTCATAAATAAAACAAAAAAAATTGATTCCGGTCTTGTTGAAGTTTTTTTCGGTAATGCGGGAACGGTTACAACGGAGTATTTTTTTTGTTTGTTGTTGTTGAATGCGTGAGTCGGTGGTTCGAATCTCAAGAAACGCAAAATTTTTTTTTCTTTTTTTCTTTTTTTTTCCTCTCACTTAAATTTTCCATTTCACAATTTTTTTTTACCTTTTTTTTCTTTATTATTATTATTATTTCTTAACCATTACTTACAGTCTCTCTATATATTTTCAGTTAATGTTTTTTTTTTTCTTTTTTCCGGTCCCAGCAGACGAAAAAAAAAAAAAAAGAAAAAAAGCTGTCAAAATATAAAATGATGCATTGCACATTTTTTTTTCCTTTTTTTTTTTTTTTTTTTTTTTTTTTAAAACAAAAAATTGAATTGAATGTAACGGGGAAGGAATGAATTTTTCTTTTTTTTTTTTCTTCTGCCCCTTACCAACGTAATAAAGTAATAAAACGAATGTTTTTCATTTTATTGAAAAAGCATAAAAAAAAAAAAAAGGAAAAAAGTGAGTGTGTTAGTGAATGAGTGTGCTGCGAGTGTTTGTGTGACGAGGGGGGGAAGAGAGGTAGGGAGAGAAAGGAAACGGGAGGGAGAATGGGGGGAGAAGGGAATTGCAAGTAGGTTTAAAGAAAAATTTAAATTACGGGATAAAATAAGATTTTTTTCTTTCCTTTATTTCACAGTATAAATTTCCACATTGAAAAAAAAATTTCGATACTCGCAAAAGATTTTTTTAAATTATCCAATTTTTTACGTTTTATTGATAACATTTTCTTCTGCTAAAAAGATAAATTCATTTTTAAAAAGGTTTTTTTATTTATTTATTTATTTATATTTAATTTAAGCCTTTTTTTCCGAAAGGATAGAAATAGATGGAAAAAAAATGAAAAACGTATAAAAAAAACTAAATAAATAATTTAAAAGTATCCACATCTCTCTCTCTCTCTCTTTCTTTTCCTCCCACTCTCTTCCTTTCTCCCTTCCCCTCTCTCTCTATATATATAAATATATAAATTCGTACATAAAGTAAATTTTTTTAAAGCTGGAAAATTTTTATTTTATGTCCATTTTCTGCTTCTTTTTTTTCTTTTTCTTCATTACATTACGTAATAAAATTAATTTTTTTTTCTTTTTTATTTTTTTTTACTGGGAAAAACAGAAATAAAATTGTAAATAAAATAATAATATAAAAAAAAATAAAGAGTGTAGAAAAGGTACAGAAAGAAAGAGAGAGGGAGATGAAGAGGCAGAGAGACGAAAAGAGAAAGAAACAGAGAGAGAGAGAGAAAAAGAAAAAACGAGACGGAATAACATAGAGAAAAAAAGAGAGAGTAAAAGGCAGTGAGAAAGAAATACAGATGGAATAACAGAGGGAGAGAGAGACGGAATGATAGAAGAAGAGAGAAAGATGTAGAGAGAGGGAGAGAGAGACACGCAGACAGACGGGATGACAGACAATGGAAAGAAAGAAAAACGGAAAAATAGAAAGAAGAAGAGGCAAAGACAAGGAAAGAGAGAGAAAGATGTAGAGTGAGAGGGAGAGAGATTGAATGACAGAGAAAAAGGAAGAAGCAATGAGAGAAAGAGAGATAGGGAATCGATGGGTATTTATTTATTTTTGTACGTACGTATGTGCGTGTGTGTGTGTGTTAAAAAAATAAAATAAAATTTCTTACGTTAATCATTTGATGAACGTCACATCCGTTGGCAACGAAAAAATTTTTCCGTGCGTACCTGAAAGGCAAAAAAAAGGAAATTTAATAGTTGATCCGTTTGTCATTCGCGTTCATAAATAAAATAAAAGTTTTAACATAAATAAAATATTTTAATTAAGAAAATTAAATATGTTAAATTTATACAAAAAACTTTTAAAAGTTTCCATCTTTATTTATTTTATTTTATTTTTTCTTCTGCTTTTCCTTCTGCTTTTTTTTGCTGTTGTTGTTGTAACGTTTTGTTTTCTCTAAATTTTTTTGTGTGTGTGTGTTGTTGCTCCTTTTTTTTTTTTTTAAAGAGCAAATAACGCGTATAAAAAAACATTTTGTAATTTTATCTTTTTCCTTTTTCCAACTAACAATAAAAAAAAAAAAAGAAAAAAAGGAAAAAAAGGAAAAAAAAAAAACTTTTCCTCGAATATATATATATATTTTTCGAATGAAAAACTAATCAATTTTTTTTTTATATAAAAAAAAAAAGTTTTGCTAGTGTTAAAAGATGGTGTTAAACGTTTTTTTTTGCGCTCTTTCCCTCTTTTTTCTTTTTGTTGCTTGAGGAAAATTTTTCGAAAAAAAAAAATTTATTATTATTCCAACAAAAAATAATAATAAAAATAAGAAATTTGATATTAATAATAATAATAATAATAATAATAATAATAATAATAATAATAATAATAATAATAATAATAATAATATTTTCGATTATAAATTTTTATATAAAAAAAATTAAAATTAAAATTAAAAACGCGGCAGCAGCAATTTTTTTTGAATAATAATTATTTATTATATTTCTATGTAAATAAATATATATGCAACAAAATATCAAAGGTAAAAAGAAACGTGTAAATAGAAAAAAAAATTTTTTTTTTTTTTTTTTTTCAATTAATCGAATTGATTTCTCTCTCTCTCTTTCGCTTTTCTTCTTATTTTTACTTCGTTCCACTTCGCCTCTCTCTCTCTCTCTTTCTCTGAAATCATTTTAATTAAAAATAATAATAAGTTGATTAAAAACAAACAAAAATAAGATAAAATTTAAAAATTCTACTTACACGACACTCTCTTTTATTAGAGAAATGTTGTGTTTGTGTAAGAAAATAGCAAAATAAGTTAAAATTTTATACGAGGAATTGTACGTTTTGTTAGTAAAATAATTATTTTATGTTAAAAACTTTTTAGTTAGTTAGTTACTTCTTTATCTAACCGCAAATTTAATTTTGCTAAAAAAAAAAAATAATAATAATAATAATAGCGACTAAAGACTTTTGCCAACCGTTTTAAATACTTTTTATTTATTTATTTTATTATCAGTTTTTTTAATCCGTTAATCTAATCTCTCTCTCTCTCTCTCTTTCTCTATTTTTCTCTTTCTTTATCTCTCTCTCTTTCTAAACGGATTTTTATTCTAAATTTACATTAAAAAAAAAAAAAAGAAAAAAATCGAATAATAAATTTAACATTTTTTTTAAAATAATAAAAACTACAATCGTTATTATCATCATTATCATTATTATTATTATTATTATCATCGTCGTTTCTCTCGCCGTATTATTTTCAAATCCGTTTTTTTTTTTTTTTTTTTCAAAATAAAAAACAAACCGAACAAAAAAAGAAAAAAGAAAAAAAAACAAATTAAATTAGCTTTTAGGAATATTACATCACGACCTGCCATTAAAAAAATGAAAATGCCGTAAACAAGAGCAAAAAAAAAAAAAGGTGAAGCGAATCAAAATTTTTGTGTGGTTTTTTTTTTACGCGAGCAAAAAAAAAGGAAAAGAAAAAAAAAACGACTTTTTAAAATTTATAATTTTTATTACCTTTCGGCAGCTTTTTTTTTTTTTTTTACAAAAAGCTTTTTTTCCCTTTTCCCCTCCATCATCATTTCTATTATTATTATTATTTTTAAATTTCTTTCGACGAACCTTTTCGTAAACCTTTTTTTTTACTCTCTTCCCCATCGCCCCCCACACACTTTCTCCCATTTGTCCCTTTTGCCAATTTTCATTTCGTTTTTTTTTATAATCATAATCGTGCCTTTTTTTTCGATTCGGATTCTAAAATAAAAATATCTCTCTCTCTCTCTCTCTCTCTCTTTCTTTATGTCTCTTTTCAATTTTAAAAGTTAAGGGAAAATTACATTTAACACACATTTTAAAAAAAGAAAAAATGCTTTTCCAGGTGCAGTGTAAAATTTAACAAGGTGTTTTCATATAATAATTTTCATACAGTCACAAACTCAACACGTAGTAATGAAAATGTTTATTATTTTTTTATTATTAAAAGACCTTGCACTTCATATTAAATAACATTGTCGTCATGATCTTTTTATAATAATACACATACATATATTTCTTTTTATTTACGGTTTAAAAATTTTTTTTTGTTTTCAAGGTATTTCCAGGTGTGTTTGTTGCGTTTGTGTTTATTTGTGTTTGCATCGGAAGAACAAAAATTCTTTCTCATACGTTTTATACCCTTTTCTTTAATTATTTACACGCGGAAATAAAACAAAACGAAAAAAAAAAAAAATTAAAAGTCATTAATCAATTATTTATTAATAAATAAATCATTTATCATCATTATCAACGTAGCGGAGTACGTTATCAATATTATTATTATTATTATTTACGTTCGATATTCAATAATGTAAGTAAATATATGTATCCATTATTTATTTCGTGAATATTTTATTGAAAATAAATAAATAAATAAAAAATGCGAAAAGTGAAGGTAAACGGAAGTAAAAGAAAAAGAAGAAAATCGAGCTAGCAAATGAAAAAAAAAAAGGTTGAAAAGGTAAAAAAAAAAAAAATAAAACCGGAAACGGAAAAAGAAAAAACGTTAAATATTAAAAACGATGATGATGATGGTAATAATAATGATATTTTATTTCGTTTTTTTTTTTTAAAGTGAAAAAATAATTTATCACATCTGTCTTAATAAATATTAATATGGCATTTATCTGTTGCTGTTGTTTGAATTTTCGTCGTCGTCGTCGTTGTTTGTTGTTGTTGTTGTCGTTGTTACATCGTTTTTTTTTTCGTCTGCTTTTTTTTTTTTTTTTTTTTTTTAAATATTCAACAAATGGCTCGTCGATCGTTTTTTGTTTTTTATTTTCCTAATAAAAAATTAATTTTTTTTTTGCTATAAATAATTTTTGCTCGAATGAATTAATTTTAGTAGAAAAAAAAACTCGCGTTTTTATTTTGCTGTTGTTAATTTTCAAATTTGTCGCCCATTAATTTTTTAAATTATTATTAAAAAAAAAAAAAATTTTTTTTTTTGATTGATTGATTACGAATCTCGACGGAGGAGGAAAAAAAAGAGAGAGAGTGGGAGAGTAGGAGAGGGAAGAAGGGGGAAAGGGGGAAGGGATGAAAATAAAAACGTCAAAACGAATCGTACAAGTGACACGTCAAAAACAAACAATAATAATAACTCCCCAAAAAAAAAAAAAATTTATTTTTTCTATATATTAATCGTTGTCGTTGTCGTTGGAAAAATCTACGAATTCGAATCGTTACAATTTTTATTATTATTATTATTTTTAGAAAATTTAAAATTCTCTGGAACTGGAATGAAAAAAAAAAAAAAGGAAAAAAAAGGAAAGAAAAAAAAAGGTTTTTTTTTTTTTTTTACTTTTTACTGATCCTTGAAATCTGTCAAATTGACAAACGGAGTAAATTTACCGCTTGAAAAAATAGTTTTATAAGTTTTTCTTTTAGGATTTAGAATATAAAATTGACTTTTTTTTTTTTTTTATAAAATGAATAAATAAAAATAATTTTCATCTTATCTTATCTTATCTACTAAATTTCCTGTCGGAGAACAAAAAAAAAAAAACAAAATTTTTACTCTATGCTTTACATACTCTATGTTTTCTTTTTTTTTTTTATTTCAGTCGTTTTTTACTGTCTTTTATGTCGTTTAAAAAAAAAGGAAAAAGTTTGAAAAAAATCAATGACGTAAATAAAACACAATTGTTATTATTATTATTATTATTTTGCTTTTTAATCAATTTGAAAAATGTCTTAAATTTAATAAATGATAATGATAATAATAATAATAATAAAGAATGCGAGAAAAGGGATGATTTTTTACGGGGAGGATAAAAACGTCATCCAATAACCGCCACGACCGCCGTCATCATCATTATTATTATTATTTCCTTAAGGAATTTTTTTACTTCCCGTGTCAAAAAAAAACTTTTTTCACAGAGAGTGTCGTGTCGTTTTGCCGTGGCGGCAGAAAAATAAAATAAAAAAGATAAAAATAAAAAAATAAATTAAAAAGTTTTCTTTCTTTTTTTTTTTTTTATTCGTTTAATTTAAATAATAACGTTTTTCTTTTTGTTTACATTTTGACATTTACCGGTAAAAGTTTTAACTTCCGGTACAAAACAAAACAAAACAAATATAAAATCTTTTTTTAAGAACCTTCGCCGAAATTTTTTTTTTATCTCCCGGGTTTTATTTTGCCTGTTATTATTATTATTATTATTATTATTATTATTATTATTATTATTATTATTATTATTAAATTGCTTTAAATTAGTTAAAGAGAATTAAAAAAAGCGCGCGAGAAAGAAAAAGTTAATTTTAACTTAAAATAACGTTTTTTTTTTTTAATGACGAATTAATTCTATAAAAAATAAAAAGCAGAAGACAAAAAAAAAATTTTTTTTTTTTTTTTTTAAATTTAAAAGTTTTTACACATTGTCTTCCTTTCCCCCTCTATCTCTCTCTCTCTCTCTCTCTCTCATTTTTCTTTCCAACATTAATAAAAACAACAAAAACGACAAGTTCGGTTTAAAATTACACGATTTCGGTGAAAAATTAATTTTCATCGATCAATAAATAAATAAATAAATAAAATCAGACGTCGACATATTAACAAAAAAATTAATTTTTTATCAACGTGACGTCATTGCATGACGTCAATTTTCGTTAAATAATTTTTTGTTATTAATTAAAAACAATAATTTTATCCTGTATATCGTTTTGTGATGCGGATTCAAAGAGAGAGAATAATAAAAATAATAATTAATAAATTAAACCGATAAATAATTAAGAGTAATTAAACATATTAATAAATAAATAAAATTATTACGGATAAAAGAAAATGTTATCGTCATCATCATCATCAATAGCGGAAATGATGATGATGATGATGATATCGTGCGAATATTATCGCGTGTATATGTGTTTCGCGAGATGATAATAATAATAAGAGCGGTGGAACGAACAAGAGTGAAATTATCAAAGGGGCCGAATCGAGAAAGAGAACGGGGGGGGGGGGCGGCCGATAGAAATTTTTTTTTTCTCATCTTTCATTAAATTCATTAGTTTTTTCCTCCCCACGCCCCCTCCTTCTCCCCTTTTCCCTTCACTTCGTATTTGAATAATTTTTTAAAGTTTTTCCGAAGGTTTTTTTTTTCTTTTTTTTTTTTAATAATTTTATTAAAAAAGCTTCCAAGTAAAAATTTTATTTAATTGAAATTGTTATTCTCGTTGGTTTTCTTTCATTCTTTTGACTTTTCCAAGCCCAAAGGGAATTTTTTTTTTTTCTTTTTTTTCAAAAGTTTTTTTTTTTTTACTTTTCCCTCCCCTCTCCCCCTCCTCCTCCTCCTTCCTCACGCTTTGATTATCATTATCATTTATATATATATTTTTTTTTTAACTTTGAATTTTTTATTCTTTT
>NW_002987786.1:25294-26708 GCF_000006295.1 Pediculus humanus corporis
GAGTGAAATAAATAATAATAATAATAAACGAGGAAATGAACGAAAGGATAGGGAAGGAAAGGATGGTGGGAAAAAAAAATTTTTTTATTTTATTTTTTTCACTTTTACTTATTAAGCAATTTAACTTTTTTTTTTTATTTCCTTTTCCTTTTTTTTTTTTTTTTTGTTTCCAGCATTTAAAAAAAAAATTCCAGTCTTAAATTATTTACAATCAAATCCACGTGACGTTTACTAAAAAAAAAAAAAAAATAAATAAATAAATAAAACACATTTGGAATTTTAATTTCTTTAAACAACAACAACAAAAAACGTATACGCAAAAAACGTACACGCACTCTCTCACTCACTCACTCACGTGAATATTTTACCCTTTTTCTACTTACACATTTATATAATACGTGAACTTTCTACATACACGTCGCACGAGTTAAATTAATTTTATTTTTATTTTTTTCCTTTTTTTTTCCTTTGACATACCATTGATTACGTATAATAAAAATGAAGTACAAAACATAAACTCATTTTTTAAAATTCTTTTTTGTTTGAATTTTATAAATTTGTTTTCTTACATTTACAAACATAAGAATTTTAACCGTAATAATTAAAAGAAAATAACAAGCGAACAAACAAACAAACAAACAAACGAACGAACAAACATAAATTAACGATACATATAAAAAAAAATTTTTTTTTAAATACATTATTCATTTCGACAACATTTTTTTCTTTTTATAAAACATAATTTAATCGTTTTAAAATATAAATTACACGTTCGTACATATTATTATTAATATCGTATTAATATTAATGACGCATACTACGCGAACGATAATAATAATAATATTAATAAATTTTATATCGATTATTCGTAAGAGAGATTAATAAAAAAAAAAAGGGGAAAACGATGAATTAGTATTAATTTTCATTACTTTCCTTAAGCTTAGTATTATCATTATTATCATTATTATTATTATTATTGTGTGTGTGTATAAATTTAAAACATGATTTGTGTCGATACGAAAAAAAAAAAAATTGTTTTGCGTGTTAATTATTATGTTGCTAAAACATAATCGTGTTTCGTTTTCGTGAGGAAGGGAATGGAAAATTTGGAACCGAAATTAGGAAAATTTATTCAGATGTTTGTTGGGGGTTAAATGATGACGTATACGAATATTTTGGAGACAAAAAAAAAAAGTTTATTCGTTCAATGCTTTTTTTTATTTTTGGGGGACGGGAGGGTGGTGGTGATGGGGAGGGGCGGGAGAAGAAGAAAAAAATTTTCTTTTGGAAAATTAACGAGATTTTATTTAATTTGAAATTCAAGACGCACTCGCGTTGATATTAAGTCGATTGAGAAAAAAATAAAAAGAAAACATTACAAAGTGATTGTTTTTAATGAAAGTGTCATTAGAAA
>NW_002987786.1:27098-34033 GCF_000006295.1 Pediculus humanus corporis
ATTAGTCATTGGTTGTTCAATTTTTTTTATGGTATCAGCTTAACAAATTTATTTGAATTTTTTAAGACAATTTAAAGTTTTAACGTCGAACCTTTTTTTTTTTTTTTTTTTTTTTTTTTTTCAAAAGTTACCATTTTGTATTTTTACCAACCAAAAAAAAAAAAAAAATTTTTGTTTTTAGTTTTTATTATTATTGTTGTTGTTGTTGTTGTTGTTGTTGTTGTTGAATTCAAACATAAATAAAATAAATTTAAGTTTGGGGAGTTTGTCATGTAAATTTCAACACTTTCTTCCGCCCTTTAGTAAAATTATTATCATCATTATCATCATCATTATTATTATTATCATTATTAAACTTTTTTCTCATCTCATAAAACATTTTAAATGGAAAAAAAATACGTATATATATATTTTATTGTGATTTCACATATAATTAATATTTTTACGGTTATTTATTACGCTTCAAGAATTCTAGTAATTTTTTTTTATTTTAACTACAACAAACGCAAACAAACAAACAAACAAACGAATAAACGAAGAGAAAAAAAAAATAAAGGAAACAATTGCGGGGTAATAAAAAAACTTTTACGTACGTAAGCAATTAGCAATTTATCACACACACACACATAAAAAAAAAAAAAAAAGTTTTACTCGACTTTATTTTTTTTTTACCGTTAAAATAAGATGATGCCAATTCAGTGGCGTATCAAGTAAATTTATAATTTTTCATTAAGTAATCACAGCGTGAGAAAACATTAATAAAAAAAAAAAAAAAGACAAAATTCGTTTAGTAAATTTTCAAATTATTCAAAAAAAAAAAAATTTTCTTGTTTAATACGTTTGATTTTCTCTCTCTCTCTCCCTCTCTCTCTCTCACTTTCTCTCTTTCTCTCTCTTTTTTTAATAAAATAAAAGCAAACGGGAAACAAACAAAATGTGGATAAAACTATAAAAACCTTTTTTGTTTTTGACCGTTTTTTTTTTATATAAAATAAATTTCAATCGAACGTTCGTTTGTTATATTTATTTTATTCGAACTCAAACACATTTAAATTTAATTTAAATTTATTACAAAAGACCTTTCACGATCTTCTTAATCGTAATATTTGTTTGTTTGTTCGTTCGTTTGTTTGTTTTCTATGTTTGTTTGTTCATTTAATTAATAAATAATAAAAAAATTTTTGTTAATTACGAATGAAAAAACAAACGGACGAGCGAAACAAACAACTACGACTGTAATGTTAATAAAAAAAAAAATTAAAAATTTTTTAATCGTTGACGTAATAGATGACGTAATCGGTGACGTAAAATAAAAAGAAAATGGCTTCATATTCAAGTTTTTTACCGCGTTAATATTTTAACATTATTCTTTAAATTATTTAAAATAAATTCGGATATAAAAAAAAAAACGGACGAAAAACGCAATGCGTATAAATCCACGAGAAAAAATTTCAAATAAAAAATGGAGGGGAAAAAAAGCGCGGGAAAATTAAAAAAAAAATTTTTTTTTAGTATGTTGTTAACGTATAATGCGTTTGTAGGTAGTTGTTGTTGTTGACGCGGAGATTAACGAATAATGTAAAAAAAAAAAAAAAAAATACGTAAGAGGAGTTAATGAAAGTTTAAAAAAAAAAATTTTGTTATTCATGAAATTTTAATTTTTTTTAAGTTGGTAACTCTGAAATTTTTTTTAAAATTTAACGAATATTTTTTTTTTTTTTAATGTGAAAACGCTATAAAATGTTTTTATAAAGTTTTCGTTTGACGTTCAACCAATAAGTTTTTTTTTGTTATTAATTACTTTTTAATGATCGTAATTAAAAAAAAAAAAATTACATGTTAGATTTCCGGTATGAAAATTTCTTTTATGTAGTATTTCCGGTTTGTTTTTTCCTTGGCATTTCTCGCGAGGTATCGGTTTTTTTTCTTTCATTCGTTTTTTTTTTTTTTTTGATTTGTTTGTTTGTTTGTTTGTTTGTATCACCATCGTTTTCTTCACCTTCGTCATCCTCTCTCTCTCTCTCTCTCATTCGTCTCCTTTTTTCTCTTTCTTTCTTTCTTTTATTAAATATTTTTATTCACTACATTTATTTTTACTCTTTATAAATCCTTTTTTATTATATCTTCCTTTTCAATCCATTTAAACTTTTCCCGTTTATCTTTTTTAACAATCCGGTTTTCATTTATTCCTTTTAT
Source organism: Pediculus humanus corporis (assembly GCF_000006295.1). Classification (NCBI taxonomy): domain Eukaryota; kingdom Metazoa; phylum Arthropoda; class Insecta; order Psocodea; family Pediculidae; genus Pediculus; species Pediculus humanus. The sequence continues at coordinate 29,295 of NW_002987786.1, forward strand.
TCGTGTTCATTGCATTGTCTTTGAATTGGTTTCTGGTTTTTCCCTTTTCTTCTATTTTCGAACCATTCTCACTTCCGTTTTTTTCCACAATCGAACCCTTCACAATGTTTCCTCCCATTTTTTCTCCTTCTCCACAACGACGTTCTTTTTTATTTATTTTCGATTTTTTTTTCTCTCTATTCTATTCTATTCTTCTTTCTTTCTCTTTCTCTTTTTTTTTTTTTTACTTTAATTCAATATTTTTCATTCTGTCCTTTTTCTTTTTTTTGTCTTTTTCTTTTCGCGTGTCAAATACGATCCGTGTGTAATTTTATATATGGGTTTTTTATTATTTTCATAGGTAAAACCACCTGGCAACCGATAGAAATTTCTTTTTTTTTTATTTTTTTTCTTCCGTTTTTTTTTTTTTAAATCTATTTTCCGTCTTGTTAAAATATATATATATATATATATATATATATATATATATATATATATATATATATATATATATATATATACATACATAACATGCCGTGTGGCAAAACACAAAAGTAATAACATTTTATTACTTTAAATTGAGGTCTCTTTCTTCCCCCCCCCCTCTCTCTTTCTCTCTCTCTCTCTTTCTTTTCGCATCCTACGACTTTTACCAAAGTCATTTTGACAAGACATTTTTTTTTTTTTTTTTTTTTATTTTCGTGTTCTGTTTTCTACATACGATTACAACAAACAATTTGAATGGAGGGAATGAAATGTGAGGGGCAGGGGTGGTAGGAGAGATGGAAGAGGGGAGAGGGAAGGGAGAAAAGTAAGCGGTTACGTAAAATTTTTATGTTTATGATGTATATTGAAAAAAGTTATGATAATTTTTGGTCGAATATTTTTTTTTTTTGGCGTGTAAAATATAAAAATTTTATATATATAAATTTTTGTTTTTAAAATAAAAAACAAACGAACAAACAAACAAACAAAAGTAACAAAACAGTAAATTCATCACGTGAAGACGGAGAGGAAATGGCCTTGTCACTATATATCACCTCGTATAAAGTGAAATTATTTGAAAGGCGTTGTCGAAAAAAAAAAAAAAACAACAACGCATTAAGATATAAAATAGATACGCGAAAAATTTTTCTTTTCCTTCTCCTTCCCCACCCTCCCCTTCTCCGGCCTCCCCAACGTTCAAAGAACGGAAAAAAACGTTTTAAAACAAGCAAACGAGAAAAAAAAAAAAAACAAAATACAAAAGCCGTTACACAATTGAAAAAAAAAATGAGTTTTTTTTTCTTTAATAAGGAAACAAAAAAACCAGAAAAATCAAAAAAATCAATCGATAATTAATCAATTAAATCGATAATAAAAAAAAAGAAACATATTTGAAAATATTAATAATAATAATAACAATAATTAATTTCATTAGGGTGAAAAAAATTTTTTTGATCTTCTTAAAATTTATTTCTTTTTGTTTTTACAAACAAAAGATAACGCGGGGATGGGGGTGGAATGGGGAGGGGGTGGAAATTTTTTTTGTGTTGGTTTGTTTGTTTGTTTGTTAACGAAGAGGAAAACGTAATGTAAATTGAATAAAAGAGAAATTGGGGGAGTGGGGGAAAAACCTTTCAAAGAATGAGGAGGGGGCGAGGTAATTGAGAGGTGGAAAGATGGGTGGGGAAAGAGGGGTGAAAAAGGAAGAAGATGAAGAAAAAGGATAATGGAAAAGTCGGACCCGAACGAGAATAATATAATTTCCATAAAGTTTTTTGCCTTCTTCGCGCCCCCCTCTCTCCCCCTCCGTTAAAAACATTCGTTAAATCAATTCAAAGGATTAGTTTAGACGTTTCATAAATCGAAAGATGATAAATTTAAAAGAGAGAGAGAAAAAAAATTTCGCTTTTTTTTTCGTTTGTTTATTGGTAATAATAATGCCAACATTGAAAAAATAAAAAATTAAATGAGAAAAAAAAAATGGCCGACGGAAGGATTATTAATGTTTTGGATAGGTGGGGGGGAAATGTGTGCAAAATGATGGAGGGAATGATGACGACCGACGACCGACGACCGACGACCGACGACCGACGACGACGACGAGAAAATCATTTGAAATTAAAAAAAAAAAAAAAGAGGAGGAGGGGAAGGGAGCATGGAAGAGATGCGAGGAGGTAAATTAATTATTATTATTTTTTTTTTTGGAAAAATTGCAGAGGAGGAGCAAACGAAGGGAGGGGGGCGGTAGGCGTAAACGAAAGTGGGCAAAAAATGAAAAGCACGAAATTGTTTTTTTTTTTTTTTGGAATGAACGAACGAATTAAAAAAAAATTTTATTATAATTTATTACTACCGCCTCTTTTCCTTTCCTCCTCTTCCTTACCACCACCACCACGCACATTTTTCTTTCTTACATTTCCCCTTACCCTTTATCCGAGAAAAAAAACGACCGCCATATTTAAATATTGAGTTTAAAATGCGATTTAAAATTATCCGGCCAACAACACAAAAAAAAATCACGAAAAAAAAAATTTATTTATTTTTTCCAGTTTTTTTTCTCCAGTCGTTTTTGCTTTATTATTATTATTATTACATTATTATTATTATTTATATCAAAAAAATTTACTACATTATAATAGAAAAAACGTAACCGGTTGATACCATTGCGAATACGATTATTGATTACGGTACGACTTAATTCGTTCATTGATTTATTAAAAAACGTGGCATCAGACACTTGATAAGCGTTATGTAAAACAAGTTTACCCTTTACACGATTTTACAACCACGTACATTCGTTAAAATTAAAAAATTAGCTAAAAAAATGTTCTATTTCTTTCTAGAAAAAATTAAAATAATAATAAATGATCGAAAAGTCTTGAAACTTTTTACGTTATCGACCATTTGTTTCGAAACATTTGTTTGATAATATTTACACGAAAAACGTGTTTAAATACACACATGTTGACGCATTGTTCACCATTTGTTATCATCACTATCGTTATCATTTCATTCATTCATTCATTTATTTAAACGTGGCATTAAACTTTTTTACGAGCAAAAATTTCTTTTTTTTCACTTTGAAAATTTATTATTATTATTTTTTTCTTCTTCTTCGAAAAAGTAAATTAATAAATTGTTATTAAAATAAAAAATTAAAAAAATTTAATAATACATGATGATAATAATAATTATCATTATTATTAATAAATTTATATAATATTACAGTCTACGCCATGCTCACGTACCGAGAATGTTTATGTATTTATTAAATTGTAATTTTTTTATTAATTTTTAAATTATTAAAAAATAAAACGCAGTAATGATAATAATTTATTCTTATGAAATAATAATAATAATAATAAAGATGATAATAAAAATTTTAAATTTTTTCTTATTACTTCATTTGTAACGTTTATTTCTGAAATTTTCTTTTTCTTTTCTTTTTTTTTATTACAAGAATATTTTTAATATGAAATCTTTCATAATAATAATATTAATGATAATGATAGTGATATAAAAGGAAAAAATAAATTCTAGGAGAAAGGTTATTATTATGAAAAAAAAAAAAAAAGAAAATTTTCTTTTTAAACTGAAAAAATTTTTGATTTTTCGCGTTAATAAGAAAAATGAACGAAGAAGGGGGGAGGTGGGGCGGATGAGGTAGGAAAGGAGGAGGAAATGAGGGGGAGGGGAGGATGCGGGGAGAAAGAGAAGGAAGGAACAAACGAAAAAGTTTATTTATCAAAATTGAAATTTTTTTTTTTTTTTTGCGTCTAGAAAAATTTTTCGACACATCCGTTTCGCGAGTGTATAAAATAATAATAATAATAATAATAATAATAATAATAATAATAATAAAATTAATGAACGCGACGATGTAAAAACGATAAATTATTACCATGAAAAAAAGGAAAATTTATCTTACGAAAATTGATTCGTTAAAAAGAAAAAAATGGCGGAAAAATTGTATGGAAGGAAAAAAAAAAAAAATCTAATGCCACGTTTTTTAACGTATAAGGTATATAGAAAAAAATAAAACGTCCTATTATGAAATCAATAATTGCAGTGATACCAACTGAAAAAAAAAAAAAACATTTTTAAAATAATTTTTTTTTATATAAAATAAAATTTATTTTTGAAAATTTTTTTTCTTTTTTTAAAAACTATTTAAAAAATTTTTTTTTTTTATTCGTCATTTTCTTCTGCTTTCTTTTCTTTTTTTACTTGTTGTTTGTTATTATTATTATCATTTAAATAAACTTGAGCTTTTTAAAAAGATTAAAAACATATTTTAAAATTCAAAAACAGAAAGGAAAAAAAATTTTTTTTTGTTACTTTTCTTCTTTTTCTTTATTTATTTCTTTTCTTTTTTTTCTTTTTTTTCTTTCTTTTCTTTATCATTTTTAATTTTACAACAAACAACAATAACAACAACAAACAAAAAAAAACGATTCTTTATATATATAAATATAAACGCAGATTTTTTTTTGGGAAACAATTAATTCAAAACTTTAAATATAAAAGATAATAATAATAATAATAATAATAATAATAATAATAGTGATAATTTTTTATTTTTATGTATTAATAATTAAAATTTTTATCGAATAAATAATTTTTTTTTTCTTCGTTTCTGGAGAAAAAAAAAAGAAAGTATTTTCGTTGTTGGCCAAATTCATATTTCAAAGCGCAATAATAAAAAAAAAAAAAGCTTTTTTCTAAATTGCCTTTTTCTTCTTCTTCTTTCTTCTTCCACTTCTTTTTTTTTTTTT
>NW_002987786.1:34054-40531 GCF_000006295.1 Pediculus humanus corporis
AATAAAAAAATAAATTAAAAAGTTTTCTTTCTTTTTTTTTTTTTTATTCGTTTAATTTAAATAATAACGTTTTTCTTTTTGTTTACATTTTGACATTTACCGGTAAAAGTTTTAACTTCCGGTACAAAACAAAACAAAACAAATATAAAATCTTTTTTTAAGAACCTTCGCCGAAATTTTTTTTTTATCTCCCGGGTTTTATTTTGCCTGTTATTATTATTATTATTATTATTATTATTATTATTATTATTATTATTATTATTATTATTATTATTATTATTATTATTAATTTTATCTTCTGCTTTTTGTTTTTATTTTTCGTTTAAATTCATTAATCGATTTTTTATTTTTTATTTTTCTCTCCCTCTCTCTCCACTTTATCAACCTTAAAACAATTTTTTATCGGTGTTAAGATTTCAAATTTAAAAAGGGGGGATTTAAAATTAATAAAAAAGGGGGATTTTTCCTGTAGGAATAAAAACACTTCCTGATAATTTTTCGAGCTCGCTAAACACTTAAATTCGTTCGATAAAATTGAAGAAAAAATTTTTTTCCTCACATTTTTAAGTTAAAAACTTTTCGAAAAATTAATAATTACGTCATCCGAAACGATTAGCCAATCAAAAATTTTTTTTTAAAAAAAAAACTTTTTTCCTATTGGTCGATTTAAAATCATAGTTAAAATTAGTTCGATGACGTAAGTAGTAACACAGAGCGTGTAAAAATTAAATTCGACGCGACGTCGACGTTGTTTTTTTCACTTTAAATTCCAGGTAAAAATTATTATTATTATTATTATTATTATTATTATTGTAATAACGTAAAAGTTTGTTGTGGGTGTTTTATAAAAATTTTTAGAAAATGTCTTGTAAATAAACCATTTTAAGTATTAAAAACGTGTTAAATACATATTAAAAAAGGTTTTTCAGTCAACAAAGTGAAGGCATGAAAAGTTGATATGCATAATAATCCGAGTCTGAAAATTTTTTTTTATATATACTTACGTATTAAATTAAAATAAATTAAATGCATAATTCGTATCGTTAAATGATTTTCACTCGTTATTTAATCATATGATAAAATTAATTTTTTTATAACGACTACTCATTCACGCGAAAAAAATCATTACGACATTATAAAATCAATTGGATTTTTTTTTTTTATAAGAAGAACATATTTGCTCTTTAATCGAAGACGGAAAGGAAGTTTTTTTTAAATTTTTAAAATTCACGGAAAAATTAAAATGATAAATTTTAAATATTTATTTTAAAAATGTCCGTTAAAAAAAAAAAAAATGTTTTTCTCGCACACTCGAATTATTTCGTATTTTAATGAAAAATAAACAGGAAGTAGTAGTAGTGTGGTAGGAGGGGGGTGAGATCGTAGAGGTTAATACGAAAAGGTTAAAATAACAAAATCAAATAAGTTAATTAAAATCCCGCGCGCAAACCTTCACACACGCGAAACATTTTGAAAATTTGTTTTTTTTTTTTTTTTTTTTAAATAAAAACACACGTAAAATTTTTTAAACGATTTAAATTTCACGCTGTCGTTTTTGCTGTTGGTGTTTGCTGACGTAATTAATTATTAATCAAAATTTTTTTTGCTCTCCCTCCCCGCTGCAAAATTATAACAAAAAAAAAAAAAATCGATGTAATAATTATTTATAATTATTTCGGGTCAAAATATAAAATTGTTTAACCTTTTGAAAAAAAAAAAAGGTCACCACATCTAATAATAATAATAATAATAAAAGTTTCCAGTTAATATCAAAAAAAAAAAAAAAAAAAAAAGAAAATCTTTTGTTATAATTTTCTTTTTTTTTTATTTTGGAAAAAAAAAGTTTACGAAAGTTTAATAATTTCAATTAAAGTTTTTCTTCTTTTTTATTAAACTTTTTCTTATTTACTTTTATAAGGTTTCATTTATAAAGATGATGATGATGAAAAGGTCAAACAACCTTTTTTTCATTGAAGGAAAAAAAATGACGTCATAGTCAAACCTTTAATTTAATTTTTTTTACCGCAAATACGCGAATCGGAAAATTTTTACGATCGAATTTGCTCAGAATTTTTTTATTTTGTTTTGAAATGAAATGTCTTCTGCTTGGACGTTATTTTTACAAAAAAAAAATCAAAAAGTTTATTATTATTATTATTAATTCGTTAATTTACGTATAAATAATAATAATAATAATAATAATAATAATAATAATAATAATAATAATAAGTTTTTTATATTTTGATTTTACAAAAAAAAATTTTAAATCACGTTCCAGTTTTAATTTTTTTTTGAAAGAGAGAGACAAATATAGTGAGAGATAGAAAAAGAGAGAGAGAGTTTCGAATATATAAAATGGTGTCATCTGGTATCCTTTTAAATTTTAAAAAAGGAAGAAAAAAAAAAAATTTTTTTTTTCCTTTTTTTTTTTTTTTTTTGTTAAAAATTAAAGTTTTCGACAAAATATTTTTAATAACGTTAAAAACTTTTTTTTTTTTTTCTTCTCATCTTTTTCCTTTTCTTTCCCTGTTTTTATATAAAAATTTTCTCTTTTTTTTTTATTTTTTGTTTATCTTATTACGGCCCTGATTTTATTTTATTTTTTATATTAAAAATATATATATGTATATTTTTTTTTAATGCATAACTTACGCGGAAAGATGTCGGGAGTAAAAAAAAAAAAAAAAATATTGTTTTGAGGCGAAAATGGGAAAAAGTTTTTTTTTTTTTTTTTATTTCTATTTCCACTTTTTACTCTTTCTCTCACTCTCTCACTCACTCACTCTCTCTCTCTCTCTCTCTCTCTCTCTCTCTCTCTTTTCCCAACTTAGTAGAAAGGTTTTAATAATAATGTTTTTGAATAAAATATTAAATTATGACTACATACCGATCGCATTAAATCATTCTTGGGCACAAAAAAAAAAGGAAAAACAAATTATTATAAAACAATCGTAATTTTAAAGTGGCAGAAGAATAAAATTAAAAACCTTTTTATTATTATTATTAGTATTATTAAAAAATAAAATTCGAATTTGTTTTGCTAATTTTTTTTTTTTTAAAAGAATCGAAAATAATTTAAGGCAAAAAAAAGCGAAAAAAACAATAAAAGCGATAAAATTAACGTTGATGGATGAAAGAGAGAGAGAGAAAGAATGAAGGGAGAAGGAGGAGGGAGGAAGCGGGAGAGGGGGAAAAGCAGAAGAAAAATTTACAAATCTTTTTTTTTTATTTTATTTCATTTAAAAAATAAAAGTGAAGACATTTTGTAAAAATCAACGAGGAGGAGCATTATGAAAAATAAAAATGAATTTTTCGGAGAGGCGAGAGAAAAGGGTAAAAATTTGTAAAGGGAGGAAGGGAGGGAGGGTGAGAGGAAAAGGCAGAATATGTAAAAGAGAGAGAGATAGAGAGAGAGGGCTTAAGGGAATTCCATCAATTTTTTTTTTTTTTTATTTTCAAATTTAAATTTTAAATAAAAAAAAAAAAAAATTATGCATTGCGTCAATTGAAAATAAAAAAAAAAAATAAAAATGTTAATAATAATGATGATAAAAGGCTTTCATATTCGCAAAAAAAAAAAATTTAATTTAATTTATTTTATAGCGCTATAAAGCATAAATTTATTTATTTATTTATTTTTTTGTTATAAATTAAATTTAAACAAAAAAAAATTTTAAAGTTTTGTTTGAATTTTTTTTTGTCGATTTTGAATTGTAAATTTTTCCAGATTTATTTATTTTTTGTTTTTTGCTTTTTTTTTTCAAAAAAAAAAAATAAATAAATTTATTTATTAAATTTAAATATAACACACACTTCATATATTTGACGAATGACGTCAGAAAAGGAGGGGAAAAAGATTTTCCCGGAGAAATTTAACAAAAAAAAATAATAATTTTCTCGTCGTAATTTCTCGCTCGTTAAAAAACGTCGGAAAAGTTTTACCGGATTTACTAGATAATATTATTATTATTATCATTGTCATTGTTGTTTTTTTTTTTGGCGATGTTAGCAAAATGCGAATGATAACAAAAAAAAAATGTATATTTAATATTAAATAACCGCTGGAGAAAATTGTACATTTCGAAAACAGCTGACTAATGCGAAGACGAACAAATGAAAAACTTTGACATTTTATTACCGTAAAACTTGACTCAAATAAAATATGTAGGAAATTTTCAAAAAAAAAATTTTTATCCAAATTCATTTTGTGCATGTGGTATCAGTCTTGAAAAAAATTCACGATGATGATGATAATAATAATAATCGCGTGCGGTTCATAAATCGAGGAAAAAAACACCGTATTTTTCCAGATCATAAGTCGAAGGTCGTCGTCGTCATCATCATCATCATCGTATCAATCGATGATGACAAAATAAAATTTACTTCCGGTTTTTTCCCTCTTCTCCTCCTCTCTCCCCTCTCTCTCTCTCTGTCTCGGGTATGAAAACATGTTAACTTGAATTAACCCCTTCTGTGTCAAGAAAAAAAAAAAAAATGACGCCGAGTTTTGCTTACGTGAAAATTCACTTTAATGTTTTATTTATGTAAAAAAAAAAAAAAGTTTTTGTTGGTTTTTTAATGAAGAGTAAGTGACGTCATTAAACTGTAAAATTGTTTTTTTTTAAAAAAAAAAACAGGCGTGCCAAAGACAGAAATAAAAAATACAACAACTCGCGTACTTGTTACTACTACTACTACCACGTTACCTTTTTTTTTATATATAAAATTTTATACTTAAACCTCTGGAGGAAGAAAGAAAGAAAAAAGTTTAGTTGAAGTATTCTGGAACACAATTTTTAAAGGGTTTATCAAAGGGATAAATCCATATATGTATATAGTTTCATATGTGTTCTGAGAAGTTGTCTACGAAAAAAAAAAATGGAGGAAGAGTAAAAACCACTTTAACTTTTGTAAAACCTTTCCTAACAGAAATGGAAAGAGAAAAAAAAAAGAATAAAAAAAAGTGAGAGAGTGAGAGAAAGAGAGAGAGAGAGTTGGAAAAAAAATATATATATATATATGATGAAACTTTATCAACATCGAAACCTTTTTTTTTTAAAAAAAAAAATTCACTTTGGGGGTCTTAAAGGAAAAGCTTTTGGGAATTAAATTTTGAAAAAATTTTTTTTTTTAAATTGTAATAATCTTCATCATGTGTGATAATACCTCTATCACACGTTAAAAGTAAATAAAGTCGGATTGCGAATAAAAATAAAAAATAATTATCATCATCATCATCGTCGTCTGCTTTTTTTTTTAAATGTCAATCTCGTTTAAATTATTTAATTTTAACGACAGCAACAGAAACAGCAGGAACAACAACAACAACAAAAACATTCAGACTTTTTAATTATATATAAATAATTAAATGTTTAATTTGATTACCGTTTTCTTTTTTTTTTTTCATCGTCATCATTATTATTATTTATTTATTTATTTATTTAATTAAATTATTAATTAAAATTATCCTGGAATAAAAAAAAAAGGAATCCCCTTTTTTATGGAACGTTAAAATAATCCGTTAAATTCCTCCAGCATTTTGAAAAAAAATTTTTTTTTTTCGTCGTACTCTCAAAACATATGAAAAATAAATAAATAAAAATCTTTACGACACGTGTGTGCGCATTAACCTTCCATCACATTTTTCATCCCTTATAAATCATCCCTTATTTCCCTCCCCCTTTTTTTTTATTAACATTCAATATTATTTAGATTTAAACATTAAATTTCACTTAGGTGTCAATTTTTAATTTTAAAAAAAATCCTCACTTTGGGGGTAGTTTAAAGTAGATTTAAAATTCGAATGAAAATAAAGAGAGTAAAAAAAGTATGAAAAGCGTAGTAAGAAGGGATGAAAAAAAATATATATATATATTAAAAAAATAAACCTTTAGGGGATGAAAAAAAAATTATTATTATTATAAAAAATTTTTTTTTTCCGTCGGGTTATCGCAAAAACAAAAACAATGTGACAAAAACAACAAAACAAAAAAAAATTTTTTTTTTTCATTCAATATTATTCCATTTTATTTTTCGTTATGATAGAATGATGATAATAATAATAATATTGATGATAAAATTAATTCAATCAATCAATCAATCATTCATTCATTCATTCATTAAATAAACTTTATTGAAATTTAAAATAATTATTCTATTGCTTGATTTAATAATTTTTTTTTTTTTATTTATTTTAATAAGAAAAAAAAAATTAATTAAAAAAATTTTAATAAAATAATAATAATAATAATAATAATAATAATAATAATAATAATAATAATTTTTGTTTTTAATAAAAAAAAAATTTAATTTAATATCAAGTATCGGGTAAAGAAAAAATAAAATAAAATAAAAACGTGAGTATTTATAAACGTATTCGGTTTATTTTATAGACTATAAAAAAGGGGGGAGAAATAGGGAGAAGTATGGGGAAAGGGAAGGTTTTTTTTTATAGACAATCGTTATTACATAAACTAA
>NW_002987786.1:40824-42680 GCF_000006295.1 Pediculus humanus corporis
CGTGGGAATCAACGTTATAACACTTTTTTTTTTTTTTTTTTGGTAAAAATAAAACTTTTTTTTTTTTCGTACCAAATGGCGGTGGTCCTTAAAAATCTTTTCGATTATTTTTTTTTTCTTTTTAAAATTATTTTCTTACCTCTCTCTCTTTCTCTCTCCCTCCCTCTCTCTCCTTCTTCTTTTCATCTAATTGTCTTTCTTTGTTCTTCTTTTTCTTTCCTTTTCAAAGTAATTAAAAATCGCTTCTTTTTTTTTCTTTCTTTCTTTTCTTCCACGATCGTAAATTTTAACGTGATTTCAATGATAAAAACTAATTAAATTAATATTATTATTATTATTATTATTATTTATCGTCGCCATTTTTATCATTTTTTTTTTTGATAAAACGTATCGATAAGATATGGTCTCTTTAAATTTTTTTTTTATTTTTTATGGTTCCCCTTTTTAAGATTTTCGATGGCGGAAACTAATTCCACGTAGACACGTGGAACTAGATTCGTTTAAATAAAAAAAACAAAATGGCGTCAAACAAAAAAACCGTTAATTTTTCATAAAAATTAATAACAAAATTACAGGAGCAGTTTCTCTCTCTCTCTTTTGCACAAATCAAAAAAAAAACTATTTATATTTAATTAATTAAACAAAGAAGGCATTTAAATAATAATAATAATAAAAGGTCAAAGGTTATATTTAATATGTGCTTTTAAATTGTATCGTGACGTATTAACAATTCATGATAATAATGGACGAACAACAGTAAATTGAGATCCCACTAGAGTAGTTTTCTAGGTTTGTCTTTAATCTTGTAAAATAACAAATATACTTCCTTACGTAAGCTAAGCATATCGAAACACGACCAATTAAGTATTACCTTTTTTTTTATTATTATTAAATTTATTACTTACGTGGATTAAAAACTCGTGCGTGATGAACAAATCCCCTTTACGTTCCCCTTCCCTTTAAAAAAAAAAAAAAAAAAAAAAATCAATTAGTAAATAATTTTATCGTAACCAATAATAATAATAATAGTAATAATTAATAAGTAATCAATAGTAATAAATGTTGTTTGTTTGACGTGTGTGTGTGTGTGTGCATAAAAGAATTAAATAAATAATAATAATAAAATATATATATATATATATCAATATGAAAAAAGAAGAAATATTATTATTATTACTTTTTTCGATATAATTATTTTATTACCGTAATAAATAATAAATATTTTGATTTAGTAAAGGGAGTTTTTATATAGTTAACTTTATTATATCCATTTTAATCCGGAAAAGTTTTTGGTTTTCATGGCATGTCGATGTAAAATCGATAAAACATTAAAACCAGGTAATTTAAACTTGCAATCAAACAAACGGTTATATCTAGAACTTTCCCTCTCTCTCTCTGATTTTCATAATGTAATTCCTTTCCGTTTGCTTGCCCATTTCCTTTTACGTGATGATGATGATGATGATGATGATTACATTACAAAAAAAACAAATTTTTATGTACGTAATTAATAATCGAAAAAAAAAAAAAACTCGATGTAAAAAATTTAATTTTCGGTTTATACAAACGGAAGGCGGAGGGATGGGGGGTTGTAAATACAAATTTATTCTCCTACCCTTAAGTAAACGTTTACATAACCACAAAAAATATTATTATTATTACGTAACGATTTTAATGATTAAGTAATAAAATTTTATTATCGTTTAATGATGAAAAAAAAAAAAAAATCGAATAAATAAAAAACCATTTTATTTTATAGACTCTTCCCTACCCCCTTTTTTTTCCAACCGCTATAAATAATAATAATGATGATAATAATAATATAATTTGAATAAGTTAAAATCGAGTAAAAAATT
>NW_002987786.1:42827-52977 GCF_000006295.1 Pediculus humanus corporis
AAAAAAAAAAAAAAAAAAAAAAAAAAAACCAAATTTCAATTACACATTAAATAATAAAAGGCGGTAAACGTAAAAAAAAAAAAAAATAAATAAAAAAATAAAGCGCTATAAAATGACGATTACGATGATGATGATAGTAATGATGATTTTACACGGACAGAGTATAATTTATTAATTTTTATTTTTTTACTTTTTCGGTCGGTTTTATTAATTTTATTATTATTATTATTAATAAAAGTTCTAAAGTCTGACGTTAAAAAAAAAAAAAAAAACTACCGTTTTCTTAATGTTTCATTATTATTATCATCATTATTTTTTATTCCCGCGTTTTCTCATTTTCCTTACCGGAAGTCGATGATTTATTAAATAAAACATTTTTACCGCGGGTAATTAAATAATAATAATAATAATAATAATAATAAAACCGACGAAATATAAATTATTGTAACAAAAAAAAAAAGAAAATTTTAAAGTACGTGGAATATTTTAAAAAGAGAGAGAGAGAAAATGATTAGGAAAATTTTTATATAGCGCTATTTTCTTTTTAAATAATAGTCATTATTATTATTATTATTATTTTATTATTTTTCTTAACTTTAATGAGGAAAAACGATCGAAGGACGATGTCATTTTTAGTTTGTTTACCATCAGAAAATGTGATTGAATTTATTAGAAATTTTATTATTAATCTCATTATCATTATTATCATTATTATTATTATTATTGTTTTCATCTCATTATTAAATCGGGAATCGATGATAAAAAATTAAAAATGTCCGAAGTGATAAAGAATTAAAAAAGATTTAAATTTTAAGTAATATGAAAATATAGAAAAAAGAAAAAAATTTATTTTGATTTTGATTTTTTATTTAATTAGTTAATCTTAATCCAATTTTGATAAGATTATAGATAAGATTAGATAAGATAATGGATTAGATTAAAGTTAATGTATTATAATAATTTAATTAATTAAAACAGGGAAAAAAAGAAATTAAAAGATCATGAGATGGAGAAAAAAAAAGTCAAAAAAAAAAAAATTATAACGTTCAAAAAAAAAAAACTTTTTGATTTCCGGTTTTTCGTTTCGAATAAAAAAAAAAAAAAACTTACGGGGGAAATCGTTATTTATATCATGGAGAAAAAATCCAGAAAGGAAAAAAAAAACAGATTTTTTTTCTGGAATTGTCGTATTTACGACCGTTTTTTTTTTTTATTCTACCAAAAGAAAAAAGAAATATTTTCAAAGCTAAAGAGTTGAGTTGGAAAAGTTTTTTAAAGAAAATTTGAAAGTGCAATAAAATATTTTTTCTTTTTTTTAACTTTAAAAATTTTCCAGAAAAGTAAAAAACGTGAGTGTGAATGTGAGAGAGAGAAAGAGAAAAAGAAAAAAAAACATAGAATAAATAATAAAATTGTGAGAAAAAGACAGAGACAGAGACAGAGTCTCCCTTATAAATAATGAAAAAGAAAGAAGAAAGAAAGAAAGACGGAAAGACTGAATAATGAGAGAGTGAGAGAGAGAAAGAAAAGGACTGCGTGTGTTCTTGTTTGTTCTTATTGTTAAAAGTAACTTTACAATCAATCTCAATAAGAACAACAACAACAGCAGTGGCAGCAGCAACAGCAGCAGCAGCAGTAACAAAAACAAGAGCAATAACAATAAGAATAAAACAGTTAATACGAAATGTTTTTGAAAATTTCATATTATTATTATTATAATCATAATTCGATTTACGAACCGGGAGTTTGTACATAATAATAATAATAATAATGATAATGATAATAATCATAATAATGATGATATTAAATTCTACATTTATTTATAGCGTAATTATTGTATTTATAGAATTTTTTTTTTTTTTTTTTACAAAACGAAAGAAAAAATTTTTTTTCATTTCGCTATAAAGTCAATTTAAATAATATTAATGGTAATGATAATAATGATGATAATAATGATAATAATAATAAAAATCATCCAATTAAAAATTTAATTATTAATTAAGAAAAGAAAAAAAATTGTTTTTTTTTTCTTTCCTTTTCTTTGTTTTTTTTTTAAGAGTAAAAGAGTTTATATTACGCAACATAAATTTACCGTACGAGAGAGCTATAAAATATATTTATAGCACTTTAAATTATAGCAAAAATAAAAAAAGAAAGAGAGAGAGAAGTAGAGGGAGAAAGGGAGGTAAAGAGAGAAAAACATTTTTTCTTACATTCTTTCTTAATCTAATATGTTTTTAATTAGTTGAATTACGTGATTATAGCACGTGTGATACGCGTATTTTATAGCAGATTTTATAGCAAAGTTTATAGAGTGTAAATCTTCAAGTTTTTATAAAATTAATAAAAATCCGAGAGAGAAAATTTTAAAAAAAAAAAAATTATTTTACATTAAAAAAAAAATTTTTTTTTTTTAAAATTAATTTATTATTTATTTATATTACGTCGTCGTCGTCGTCGTTGGTAATTATAATATTGATAATGATAATAATAATAATGATGATGATAACGTTGATAACAAATAAATAAAATCAATAGTTAAAAAAAAAAAAAAGTTTTCAAAAAAAAAGAAAAAAATTTAAAAAATTTTTCTTTCCAGAATTTTGGATTTATTAAATAAGTTTATCGGTGTTGCCAAATTTAATTTTACTTTCTTTTTCTTTTTTTTTTTTTTTTAATTTTTAAAGAAAAATTTTTATTGAGTTAAAAAAAAAAGAGAGAAAAGTCTTCTGCTGCTTTTTCTTCATAATTAATTAAAAGGCTTGAGCCAGGCGAAGAAAAGAAAGAGAAAAGATAATGGGAAGAGAGAGAGAGAGAGAGAGAGACAGAAAAAAAAAATTTCAACTGGAAATCTTTTTTTTTTTTTTTTCATTTTTTCGTGACGTCGTGAAAAAATTTTTTTGCGGGAACGAAAAAGAAAAAATGAGGTGGAGAGGGGGGAGGAAGGATAGCGAGGCGAGTAAAGGTAAAAGGATAGGAAAAAAAAAGGAAGAAAATAATGATGGAAACGAAAAAAAACGGGAAAAAGGGGGGGGAGGAAGAACAAACCCGAAAAGGAATAAAAATTAAAGATATTAATAACGTCGGAGGAGGGGCAAGGAGGGAGAGGAATGGAAGAGAGGGAAAGAAATTGATTTTCGTTCTTTAATAATGAAATTTTTTTTTTTTTTTCTAGAAAAATAAAAAAAAAAATAAAAAAAGAAGAAGAAGAAAATTCAAAAATTCTTCTGACACGATTAAGTGTCATTAAATAAAATTTAATTATGTGAAAAATTTAAATTTTTTTTTTTATTTTTTTCAAATAATAAATTATATTTTGAAAAGGTAAAAAAAAAACAAAATTTTCTTTTTTTTTTCCTTTTCTGGAAAATTTATGGAGAAAACTAACAAAAAAAAATTTATTCCTGGAAAATTTTTTTTCGTTTTTTTTAAATACGCATATATATAATTCATCGATAATTGATGAATAAGAAAAAATTTGTTTTTTTTTCTCTATTCAAACGAATAAAACGTTTTAGATAAAAACATTCATTCATTCATTCATTCTCTCTCTCTCTCTTTCTCTCTCTCTTTTTATCTTTTCTATAACAATATTCTTTGTGTTATTTCATGTCGTCGCCGTCGTCTAAACATTTTTCCTTTTTTTTTCATTCCTTTATTACCGTTAAAACGAATTCCCTTTCCCTTTTTTCCTCCTTTTTCCTCCTTTCCCTTACCCCCGTACAAAAAAAACAAACAACAAAACGATTATTATTATTATTATTAATAACATTTTAACCTTTTAACATAAATTCCAAATTGTTTTTTTTTTTTTTTTTTTATGAAAAAAAAAAAAGTTGAAATATTACGTTCGGAAAAAAAAGTTTATTCGTTAAAAATCAAGCAGAAGACAAAATTTTTTTTTTATTTAAAAAAAAAAAAAAAAAAAAATTTTTTATAAAAACTTTTTTAATTTTTTTTTTCTTTTACGATATGCTAATAAAAAAAAAAGAAAATATTATTATTATTATTATTAAAATGATTTCAACTTTTCCCGACGATTTTTTTTTTTGAAAAAAAATTTCACAACAGAAAAACTTTTTTTTTTTTTTTTTTTTTTAATTTCGTGATGTTTTATATAATCAAAAGAAATGCAAAAAGGAAATGACGTCATCGCCGTCGTCGTTGTCGTCGTCGTCGTTTTCGTCGTTTTTGACGTCATCGCGTTTAAATACTCTATGATCTTGTTATTATTATTTATTTTATGTTTGTTCTTTCGATTTTTTTTTTTTAGTGAGATCGAATTAAACTTTACTTTATAAATTTTTTTTTTAATATTAAATTTCGCCATTTTTTTTTTTTTTTTTGTAAAGCAATCTGACGTTTTGATTAAAGGATGAGTGTGAGAGTGGGAGGGGGAGTGGGAGTGGTTTAAAATTTAATTTATTTCGTTATTTAAAAGTGTGGATCGATGTAATTTATATTTTAAATTACAAAAAGTTTATAAAAAAAAAAAAATTAGCAACAGTTGGAAAATATAGTTATAATGATTTTTTTTTTTTTACTACCGCAAACAAATGTGGGAAAGCAAAAAAAAAAAAAAAAACAGACGACGGGAAGCCATTTTGTTTTTAGTTTTATAGTTAAGTATCAGTATTTGATAACGAAATATTTTCTTTCTTTTTTTTTTTTTCCCGTTCGGGAGGAGGTTTAAAAACAATTTAAAACTTTTTCTTTTTTTTTTTTATGTTGGTAAGGTTTCCGAAGAGAGAAAATAACCGCAAAAATTAAATTAAAAATTTTTTGGGTATATATTCCCGGGTAAAAAGTTTTTTGTTGGGGGAAAAAAAAAAAATTTTTTTTTTTTTTGATTTACCGGTTGGGATTAAAAACTTTTTGGCGGAGTCAGATTGGAAAATTAATTTTTGCGCTTTTAAACCTTTTGCTTTTTTTTTTTTTTTTTTAAGTTTTTCATTATATATATTCTAGTTTTTTTTTATCGTCATCATCATCATCTTCCCTTCCTCTTAATTTTATCCTTCGACATCATCATCATCATTATTATTATTTAAATTCGAAAATTTTAATGTCGTTATAATTTATACATCGGAATGACTTTTATTTCTCTCTCTTTCTCTCTCTCTCTCTCTCTCTCTCTCTCTCTTCCCCTCTCACTCTTTCGTATAATAATAATAAAATTCCTTTTTTTTGTCGATTTTCTTTTCATTATTTTTTTTTTTTCATTTTGCTATAAAAAAGTGATTTCGATGTTTCCTCTCGTTATAAAAAAATTTATGATTTTAATGATTTTGTATATTATAATAAAAAAAAAGTTTTTTAAATGCGCAAAATTTAACAAAAAAAAAACTTTTACAACATTTTTTTTTTTCATAACTAATATTTATGCTACATTTACCAAACAATAATTTATAACTTTTACCAAACGATAGCAATAATAATAATAATGATTTTTTTTGTTATGTTTGCTCCGGTTTAATAAAATAAATTTGTAAAATTAAACGACGAATTTAAGTAATAAAAACTTTTTTTTTTTGGTAATGATACGAATGCTTATCGGTGAAAAAAAATTTTTTTTAAACGCCAGCAAATTTTTTTAATTATTAACATCAGCAAAATTTAATTTCGTGTCGATAGCAAATGCATTAAATAGAAGAAAAAAAAAATTATGCGTGACGAAATAAATAAATAAATAAATAAATAAAATTCAGATTGAATAATAAAAATTTTAATCAGAATTTTATTTAAATTTTTCTATATCGTGAATTTATTATCATCATTATTATTATTATTATTATTTCCGGTTAAATTTTTTACGCAGCGTAAATCGAATCGTAATAATTATTTACGCACGATAAACATAAAAGATTATCACATAATTTTATTTGTATTTTCTATGACGTTAAATTATCGAAACAAAAAACATTAAAAAAAAAAAAAAAAATGATGATGATGATAATGAAATGATGGTTTTGACGGTTGGTTGAATGAGAAGGGGAGGAATGGGGAGTGGGGGAAAATTGGAAGGAAGAGGAAAAAGCTTCGAAAAATTTACAAAATTTCTAATAAATAATTTAATAAAATTTATAATTCTATTTGTTAAGTTTAAATATGATTTTCTTTGAAGAGAATAAATAAATAAATAAAAAACGTGGCGTTAAGAAATTAATTACGCGCGTTTGTAATTTTGCGGTGCGTAAAAGTAGAGAGCGGGGAAGGGGGGGAAAATGAATTTACGCAGCGTTAACAGACAAAGCGATTCATATATCGATCAATTCGTAAAAAAAATTTTCCACTTGAGAAAATAAATTTTTTTTTTTTTTAATTTTGTAAATATCCGAATAACTTTACTGCTGCCACGTTAAACGCGATACGTCATGAATTTTTTTTTTTCTGACTTTTTTTCTTTTCAAGTTTAAACCATACGGTAATTATTATATACCCGATTGTAATAAATATTCTACCTCTCTTTCTCTATCTCTCTTTCTTTCTACCTCTTTCTCCCTTTCTCTCTCTCTCTTGTAAAAAAAGGTTTAAAAGTAGTTTTTAAAGTTGAATGAGGAAAAGATTAATTTTTCACTCGAGAATCACTTTTCCTCTTCCTTCCTTCCTTTCTTCCTTCCTTCCTTCCTTCCTTCCTTCCTTCCTTTCTTTCTTCCTTCCATCTTTCTTTTCTCTCTTTCTTTCTATCTAACTCCACGGAAAAAAAATAAATAAATCTTTTACCACTATGAAAAATTATTATTATTATTATTATTATTATTATTATTATTATTATTATTATTATTATTATTATTATTATCATTATTTATTATTATTATTATTATTATTATTATTATTATTATTATTATTATTATTATTATTATTATTATTATTATCATTATTTATTATTATTATTATTATTATTATTATTATTATTATTATTAGAATCGTTTGAAATGTAAAACGTGTTAAAAAAATTTTTTTTGTTTTTTATTGTTTGTTTCAGGTATTATTATTCTTTTAGGAGAGGGGAAAAAAATTTTTTTTTTTAAACAAAAAATCATGAACCGGAAACAGATGAAGAAAATGTATCGAAAGGAAAAAATTGACAGGAAATTACTACAACGTACAACGAAAAAAAAAAATTTTTTTTTTTTTTACGAGAGTGAAAAAAATTTCATAAATGCTTTAATTTAATTTTTTTTTTGTTCTCGGAACGGGGGGGAAGGGGAGAGGAGAGGGAAGTGAAAAAGTTAAAAATGAAAACGGTGAACGGCATTTCCGGTCGATTAAATCGATTTTCGAATGATGATGATGATGATGATAATAATAAAAAGAATAAAATAAAATAAAAAAATTTTTATTATTATTTTTTTCTCGGGTTTCGCGGGATTAAATTTAAAAAAAAAAAAAAAAGTGAAATTATTATCATTATTATTAAAAATAAAACGTAATGTTCCGCATTTGCGGATAATCATGCAGTCATGTTTGCTAAGGTTAAAAGCTTCAACGTTAAATGCGATAACATTATTAACATTGACCGTAGTGAGCGCAGTTGCGGGTCCGAGATACAGTTCGAGAATCGTAGATACGAAATCGGGTCCCATAAGAGGAATAATATCGGAATTAAATTCAAAATTGTTGGAACCCGTCGAAGTTTTTCGGGGAATCCCATACGCGGCACCACCCGTCGGAGAAAGGAGATTCATGCCCCCACGTCCTCCAATACCATGGACGGGTACAAAATTAGCGGATACGTTTCCTCCCGTTTGCCCGCAAAACGTACCGGATATAACGAACAAAACGATGGCATTTTTAAAAATGCCACGTGGACGATACCTTCAATTACGAAAACTATTGCCGCTGTTGAAAAATCAAAGCGAGGATTGCCTTTATTTAAATTTATACGTACCTGGAAGTGGTAAGTTTTTTCTTTTAATTTTTTTTAAATTTATTACAACCCCCCTGTCTCCCCATCACTCTCACCGCCGCCCTACCCCTTCAACGTAAAAAATATTAAAAATATTTCCTACAAATCACGTTTATGCAAAATAAATAATTTTTTTTTCCAATAATCCTTTTTTCCTCTCCCTTTTCTCTTTCCTCCCTTTTCCCCCCCCCCCTCTCTCTCTCTCTCCCATTCCAGCATTGTATCACCTGGAGTCGTTTTTTTTTTTTAAACATCGAACGGATTTTTTTTTTATTTTATGATTTATTATTTAAAATGTGACAAACCAAAATATTTGCGGTCATTTCGATACTACTAGTAGTATATATATATTCAATATTTTAAATAATTTTCACGCTTTTTGAATTTTTCAATTACGGAACACGCATTCACGCACGCACGTACGCACGCACTCAAACACGTGCATGCGTGCGTGCGTGCCACAATATACGATAGCAAAAAAAAAAAAATTCAAATTGAATTTTTCAAATCGAAAAAGAAAAAAAAAAAACAAATTTATTTATTTATTTATTTATTTGCTACCGATAAAATAACTTCTCGTATGGAATGAAATTTCATATGTAAAAACGTAAAAAAAAAAAAATTACTTTTTTTATTTGCTCTACACGGTCGGTTTGTCGTAGCAAATAATAAATTATTATTATTATTATTATCGGAGTGTTTAGTACGAAGGTATGAACGTTAAAC
The DNA here is from genome assembly GCF_000006295.1 of Pediculus humanus corporis. Lineage (NCBI taxonomy): Eukaryota > Metazoa > Arthropoda > Insecta > Psocodea > Pediculidae > Pediculus > Pediculus humanus. Next base: position 51,463 of record NW_002987786.1, read on the forward strand.
GTTTTCTATATTAGAATGTAAAATTTTCAAAAATAAAAAAAAAATTTTTTTTTTCATTAATTTAATTAAAATTTTTTTTTTATTTTCCGGGAAGGGTGGGAGGAGGAGGGGGAAGTAAGGGGAGGAAAATAAGGTTTTTTTTTCCATTGAATTGATTTTTATTATTTTTAAATTGGAATTAAAAAATAAAAAACGTCCGAAAAAGAGAAAGAAAAAAAAAAGTTATTTCGAATCGAAATTTAAGAATTATTCGAATTTATTATTATTATTATTATTATTATTATCGAAAACGAAACCGATGATGCGATTTTTTATTTTATTTTATTTTATTTTGTTTTATCCCGAAACCCAAAACAACAAACAAACAAACAAACAAATAAACAAGGCAAAAAAAAAAACGAAAAAAAAAAGTTTTTTTTATAACCAGCGTGAAAAGTTGAAATCGAACAAACGAGGGAAAAACTTTTTAACTTTTTTTTTCGTTTTTTTTTTTTTTTTACCAAATAAAATTTTATTGTCACCTCGTCTGAACGAGAGCAAAAAAAAAAAAAAAAAATTTTGCCACCGTTCGAAAGTTTTACAAAAATCACTTTTTTATTTTTTTTTAGTTTTTTTCCCTCACTCCCTTCCTCCCTCTCACCCCTCCTCCAAACGGATTTCGAAACGAAAATTAAAGCAAAAGATTAACGATAGCAAAATTCAAATGTTTTAAATTAATTAAAACGTCGTTTTTTTCCTTCTCTCTCTTTCTCTCTCACTCGTTGTTTACACGTTTCTTTTACCGTAAAAAAAATTTTTTTTTTTTTTCTCTTTGCTTTCATTTTTAATAATAAAAAAAAAACCGTTTGCCCCCCTTCCCCGTTCGTCCCCCCCCCGAAGAAAAAAGAAAAGTGAAAATTTCGTTTTTATGAAAAAGGAGGGGAAGGAAAAAAAAATATTTATATATATATAAGAAATTAAAAATTATTCCCCGAGAGAATTCTAGAAAACTCGGTTTACACGTGAATTTTTTTTTCTTTTTTTCTTTACCTTCTTTAATTTTTTTTTTTTCACTTCGCATCTTCTGCTTTTTTTTTATTTTGAAATTTTTAAACGATTCTCTTTGCGTTTTATTATTATTATTATTATTATTATTATTATTATTATTATTATTATTATTATTATTAATATTATTATTATTATTATTATTATTATTATTATTATTATTATTATTATTATTATTATTATTAAATTAAAACCATTTATTCAAGTAAAAAAAAAGCAGAAGAAATTAAAAATATTTCCCTTTATTTTTTTTTTTTTTTAAATGGAAAGAAAAAAATTTCAGGACCGTATTCAGAAATAAAAAAAGCCGTCGGCAAACCGTTTATTATTAATTTTTTTTTATTTGACCTCTTGACCTTTAACTAAAAGAAATTTTGTTTTAACCAATTTGTCTACATTGTTCTTTGCATAATTTTTTTTTTTTTATTAAATTTCCATTTTTCCATTTTCTCCCAAAAAAATATACGTACA
>NW_002987786.1:53120-59947 GCF_000006295.1 Pediculus humanus corporis
AAAAAAAAAAATTTTTTTTTTTTTTTATCCAATCCCGATCGTGAGATATTTATTGGTTAGTATATCGTCAATAATAATAATAATTATTATTATTATTTATCGTTTATTGATTTATTTATATTTTATTTAAATGATAATAATAATAATAATAATAATAATAATAATAATAATATTTATTTTAATTTAACGAGTGTGTGTTGCCTGTTATTTTTTGATAATGTTATTTGCCTGTCAGTAACAGTCGAGAGAGAAAAAAAATTTTTTTTTTTTTTTTCGAATTAAATGGGATTTAAAAAAAAAAAAAACCATTTTCGTTTATTGAAGTCATAGAGTAATAAAAAAAAATGTTTAACAAACGTAAAAGAACACAAACGTTCGTCGATAAATAAAATAAAAACAAAAAAAATTTTAATAATAATAATCATCATTATTTCTCTAGGTTTTCTTTGAGGTGCGCGAGAATTATTAAAAAAATTTTTTTTTTTTTAATTTTTCCTGGAGAATCATTTTAAAAATATTTTCCTGGAGAAAATCCAACGAAAAAGAAAATTAATAATTAAAAGAGAAATAAATATTAAAAAAAAAAAATCGAAATTGTTTTCGATCCGCCATTTTTTCGAATATACGTCACGACGGAGAAAATTTATCGTCACCCGATGATAATTATTATTATTATTATTATTATTATTATTATTACTAAAGGAAAATTTTTTACTTTTAGGTTTTTCCACGAAGAATAAAATTTGAACCCGTTAAATTTAAAATGTTGATTTGAGTTTGTTTGAAATTTGCGTATGCGTGTGATAAAACTTGAATAAATTTTATATATATGTAAAAAAAAAAATCCTTTTAAAATTTTCTTTCCGCCATTTTTATTTTTTCTCTTCTCTTAAAAAAAAGTGGAAATTATTTTTTTTATTTTTATTTTTAGTGCGATAAAAATTATACTTATAATAATAATAATAATAATAATATTTTATATGATATTTTTTACGTTTCGAAATCACCGGATATGGATCCACGTTTTGCGTTTGTTAACAAAAAAAAAATTTACTCGATACGTTTGGTAAATATTCGACTTGTTGCCAATTCTTTGACAAAACGCAATCTTAAAACCTTTTTATTTATTTATTTACTTATTTTCTCCCCCCATTCTCTTATTTATTTACAACCACTTCAAAATAATAATAATAATAATAATAATAATATTTATAACGGGATGAATAAATAAAAAAATTTTTTTTTTTTCGTTTAACACCTGACACAAATATCTATGTCATAGAGTAAAAAAAATTATGAGAAAAAATAAAAACGTCATACGAAACAAAATAAATATTTTTAACGAATGTTATTCGAAACAAACAAACTCTCATAAGTTTGTTAATGATAATAATTCGTATAAATTATTATTATTATCCGTCAATTATTTTATACTTTTTTATTCTCTCTCCCTCTCTCTCCCTTCCGTCCCTTCTCTCCTCTACGTAGCAACGTGGAAATTTTTATCAACTTTTGAAAACATAATCAACATGTTGTTGGTTTTTGCTTTAAACAATTTTTATTTGTAGCAAAATTTTTTTCATTATTCGTTCGTTTTATAAAAAATAATTTAATTATAAATAAAAACGTTTTTTTTTCTGTTTTTTTTTTTTTTGTTTATACGACTGCACATCGTATTTCAATTTTTTTAAAAAAAAAAATTTAATTAAAGGATTTTTATATCCTTTAAAAAAAGAAAAAGAAAGAAAATAAATAAAAAAAGAATAAAAAATATATGTAATGTATATAATAATAATAATAATAATAATAATAATAATAATAATAATAATAATATAATAAGACAAAAAACTTTTTATCAAAATAATAATAATAATAATAACCAGATTTTAAACAAAACAAGAGAAAAGTATATATAAGATTAAAATAAAAGATGACTAGAATAAAGAAGAAGAAAAAGAAAAAAGGAAAAAATTAAAAAAAAATGAATGAATGAAATAATGGAAGGAAAAAAAAGGAAGGAAAAAAGGTTGGAAGAAGAAAAGATGGAAAGGAAAGAAAGAAAGAAAGAAAGAAAAAAAGGATGGGCGAAAATTTACTTCGACGTACCAACGTCGTAACAAACAAAAAAAATTCGATTCTTTTGTCTTAAGACGTTTAATTTATTAATAATATTAATAATAATAATAATGGTGATGACAATAATAATAATAATAATAATATTATAATGATGATGATAATAAATTGAGTAAATGAAATTGAAAATAACATTTGAATAAAGATAAAAAATAAAATAAAATAAAAATTGTTTTTTAAATTATAATATTACTATTATCATCATCGTCAACAAGAACAAAGGAACAAATGATGATGATGATGATGATGACGAAGAAGACGACGATGATGATGATAATGATGATGATACGCGTAGCGCCATATTTAAATAAAATTTTCCAATATTAAAAAGTTTTCATTTAAAAAAAAAAAAAAAAACTTTTCGATTATTTCTCATGGTTTTTCACAGCCCATTTATCTTATTTCTTTGTTTTTTATTATTATTATTATTATTATTATTATTATTATTATTATTTAACGAAACTTTTCCTTTTATATTAATAATAATGATGATAAAAGTTACCGATAAATAATAATGATAATAATTGTATTATTGTTATATTATTTTCATCATCATTTTTCAATCAATTAATCAATATAAATAATTTTCAATTTTCAATAATTAAAAAAAAAAAGAAAAGTTTTTCGCGAATAAATTAAAAAATAATAATAATAATGATGATAATAAAGGAAAGTTTAAAAACAAACGTGGAAGGAGAAAAATAAAGTCGATTTTATTCGGTTTAATTGTGTTTATATATTAGAGAGAGAGACGGGGGGAGGGAGAGAGAGAGAGAACAATAAAGTTTTTTTTTTTTCGTGCGTGTGTTTGTGTAAATATACAATATTTGAAATTTTTTAAGTTTTAAAAAAAAAAAAAGGGAAAAGAGTAAGGAAAGGTAGAAGGAGTGGGGAGAAGGGGAGGGACGGAGGAAGGGGAGGGAAGGAAAGGGAAACAAAAGGTATAAAAAGGTAAAAGCGTATTCATTATAACAAAAGTGGGGAGCAAATTGTAATTATTGTAATAACTATTTACCGAATTTTTACGTCGGTTTTTCATTTCCGGTTTCCCTTTTTTTTCCCTCCCCTTCTCTTTCCTTTCCTTTCCTTTTATAATATCATTATGTAATGGCAAATAATGAAGGGGGATTTAAGCAAGCAAAAAAAATTTAATAAAAAAAAAAAATTAATTTAAAATTAAAAAATCTTAATTAAGAGAAGCCATTTTTTTTTTTCAAACGATAACAATCTCGGTGTACAAATCCACACCCACACACATGTTCGATGAATATTTGGGTCGCAAACCAGTCGTACCAACATTACAAAAAAAATTTTTTTTAACTCGTTTATTACCATCGAAATAACATATATCATTTTTTTTTTTTTTGTAACTACCATTAATTGACGTGTATATATATATGTGACGTCACATACGAGCACGAAATTTTTTTTTTTGGGTTCATCGATATGATTCTTTGCTACCGTCCCGAATTCCCCAAACGACCGCAAAAATTGGAAAAAAAAAAAAAAAAACCTTTTAAACCTTTTCAATGTCGATACAAAAAAAAAAAATGTCGAATTTCCGTTTTTTTTTCTATTTCAAAGTTTCGATGCAAATAATTTTCTTTCTTCTTCTTCTTCTTCTCAAAAAATAAACAAAATTTAAATTTTATTCAAAAAAAAAAAAAAAACCTTTCTTTCCTTTTCTCACGCACGCACACGCACACGCACGAAACAAATTTTTATTTTTTTGGGAGGAAGAGTAGGGGGACGGAGTAAAATTTTATTTTATATTTGTAAATACAGAACACAAAAAAAAAAGAAATTTTTTCGTATTTATTTAAATAAAAAAAAAAAAATTTTTTTTCTTTCTTTCTTTCCTTTGTGTATTTTTATCCATTGAAATTTTTTTTTCCTTTTTTTTCCTTTTTTCTTATTTGATAAAAAAATTTTTTATCGTCTGCTTGTTTGTTCGATAATTATAAAACGTGGATTTAATTTTTTTTAAACGACGTCCATTTTAAAAGCGATTCGATTTGTTAAAATTTACTTTGTTTTTCTCATTCGTTTCCGGTTTTTCATTCTGGTTTCCGTTTTCATTTCCTTTTAGTTTTTTGGCGCGAATTTTGAAAACAAAAAAAATTAATAGAATGTGATAAAAACGAAAGGTAAATACTGACGAAAATAATTTTCGTTTCGCGTTTTATAATTTTTTTCTTTAAATCTGTAAAAGGATAAGAGTAAAAGGAAAAGAAAAAAAGGAAAAATGGAAAAAAAGGAAAGAATTTTTTTTTTATTATCAGAAAATAACAAAAAAAAAAAAACTTAAGAAATACAATCATCATCATCATCTTTCGAATGGGTGAAAATTTAGATTTTCTCAACAGAATTTAAAAACCTTTTAAACCTTTTTTTCCCTCCCCTCCCCTTTCTCTCTCTTTCTCTCTTTCTTTCTTTTTTTTCACTTCGTTTTTCTCGCTTGTTTCCTCCCTTTATATTTATCCACTTTTCTCTTTTCCTTAACCTCTTTTCATTCTCTTCCCTACTATCGTCGTGTCATTTCCAATTTCTATTTATCATTTTCTTTTGTTGTTTTCGACAAGAAAACCCGACTGAAATTAAAATTCTCATGGCAAAGCCCCAAAATTTCTTTTTCCTTATTTATATTTTATTCTCTTCCCTCCCTCTTCTCCTCTCCCTTCATTACTCCTCCTATTCCACACAGAAAAAAATTTTTTTTTATCATTTTCTCTGTCGGTCGAACATAAAAAAAAATCAAATTTCTCCAGATTTATAGAGTCCGAACAAAAAAAAAAAAATTGTCATGAATTTGACATTTTTTTCCTTTTTTAAAAAAAAACGGAATAATACGTGATAATGATAATTACTCGTGTCCTGAGAGGAGGGTTGGGTACCCCCATGAGTACACGTGTTTCCCCCTTTTCCTCCCTCCCCCAAAAAAAAAATTATTAATGATATTTACGAGTCTCGAGAGAGCGATCGATTCGTAAAAAAAAAGAATTTTTTACATTTTTTTGCAAATAATTTCGATCGTGTCATTAGACGACGTACAAAAAATTTTATTTATGCAGTGTTGCCAATCGTTTAATATAAAAATAAACTATTAAAAATTATTATTATTATTAATTAAATCGTTAAAAAAAAATTAAAAGTTTTCATATTAAAAAAAAAAAAAAAATTGAATGTAATTTGATTGTTATTGTTTAATTCGTTTGTTACGTTGAAATTTTTTTCTCTCTCTCTCTCTCTCATACTGGTTGTAGTTGTTGTTGTTGTTACAGTTGTTGTTTTTTTTTTTTTTTTGTCTTTTAAAAACTTTTTAATGTTGATGACGAAAATTTTTTTCTTTTTTTTTTTATCGTTTATCGATTTTCGAAAAAAAAAAAAAAAAAATTTTTCTTTGAGTGTAATGAAAAAAAAAAAAAGCAGAAGAAAAGTGTTTCGCGTGTGTGTGCACGTGTGCGCGTGTGCGGTTATTACGGTCTGTAAATTTTATTATTATTATTATTTTTTTTTTTTTGCCCTACCATTAAATGAAGAAAAAAATTTTTTTTTTCACACACAAAAAAAAAGAAAATGATTTTTTATTTTTTATATATATATTTTTTTTCATTTTTCCTTTTTTTTTCCTTTTAAACGACTAAAATTAAGTCTGTTCAATCGAAAAAGGAAAAATAATGGCGGGAGAGTTGAAAAAAAGCATTTTCCTGGCGAGTTTTCATCGCTTTAAGTAACAAAAGAAATATTTATAAGTTTTCCTTTTTTTTTTTATTTTGGAAAAAAAAAATGGTAAAGAGGAGAAGAATAAAAGAGAAAAAAAATTGTAGAAAATTCGTTGGGAAGGTATAAAAGGAAGGATGAGGAGGAGAGGGAGGGGAAGGCGAGTCGGAGAAACGAAAAGGTTTTCAAATCTGATAAAAGAAGAAGAAAAAAAAATTTTTTTTTTTCCCCTCCAAAAGCTAAAACATGAAGTGGCCATTAGCCTTTAGTTACTACATTTAAAAGTGTAGTCGAACAAAAAAAAAAAGAAAAAAAAAATTTATCGTTTTGTAATTCCGTTGAAATTGCAACTCGAAAAAAAAATTTTTCTTTTTTTTTTTCTTCTTCTGCTTTTTCATCTTCTTTTTCCAATTTTTTCTTTCCTTATACAAACGCACACGCACACGCACACTCCCGGTTTTCACTTCCGGTCGGTTATTTTTTTTTTTATCCGATCCGCCTTCTCAATTTTTCTCTCTTTTCCCTTCTCTCACTTTCGCGGTTTTAGCTGTAGGGATACAAACTAAATTTAAATTTACAAAAAAAAAATAAATAAATAAAGTTTTTCACGTTGTTTTGCGGTTGTAGCTCTTCGCTGGTTGTTGTTGTTGTTGTTTGTTTTGTTATTTTCATTAAAAAAAAAAAAAATTGTCAATGTGTTGTCATTTTGTTAATAATAAATTTTTTTTTTCTCTTTCTCTCTCTTTTTTTTTTTTTTTTGTTTGTCGAAATCGAAACAATTTTTAAATTGATTACGTCATATAAATAACGTCATCATCACCTTCATCGTCGTTATTATTATTAATATCGTTATTAAAATAATGTTTAACTTACTGCCACGTTTTTTTTTTCTTAAACCATCAATTGTAGTCATTACTATTCAAAAAAAAAATTTCAATTTTATTTTATTATCATTATCATTATCATCGTCATCA
>NW_002987786.1:59967-90308 GCF_000006295.1 Pediculus humanus corporis
ACGCTCTCCGCACTCTTCTATACCTTCTTGCGGCAGCGGAGGAGGCGGAGGGGGCTGCCTCCTCCCTTTCCCTTCACCACGTGGAAAATAAAATTTTTTATTTCAACATTATTCGAAGATGGAGAGAGAGAAAATTATAAGCGTTAGGCGGGTAGGCGGCGGGGGGCGGCGGTTATGGAAAAAAAGAGAAAATTCGAGTTTAATTTAATTGGCGAAGTTTATTTTATATACAAAGTTAAAATTAACTTAGAAATATTATTTATTTTTTTTATGCAAAAAAAAAAAGTTTTTTTTTAATTTTTTTTTTTTTAAATTTAAAATATGCATCGGGAATATGTAAAATACATATTATTATTATTATTATTATTATTATTATTATTATTATTATTAGGTTTAATAATAATTTTTGTTTGTGTGTGTGGGTGTGTGTTTGCATCAATGATTTTTGTGTTTATTATAACATGAAATACAAAATAAATGAAAAAAATAAAAAAACGCGAATCGGTCGTAAAAAATAAAAAACAAAAACTTTTATTACGGTATTAATTTCGTAACAAATAAATAATTACGGGTAATTATTATTAATATGTAATAATATAAATATTTTTAATAAATAATTAATTAATTTTTTTTTTTAATAATAATAATAATAACGGTTGAGAGTTTTATAAAAACATAAGTTTAAATGGTAATTTACCGGTGGAGTAGGAGGAGGAGGAGGGATAAAAAGGAGAAGAGAAAACGAGAATGAGAAGGAGGTGGGAGAGCAAGTGGAAGGGGAAAGAACGAGAAGGAGGAGGATTAAAGAGGAGGAGGGAGAAAAAGGAGAGGAGAGAATGAAAAGGAGAATGAATGAGGAGGAGAGTGAATGAGGAGGAGGAGGGTGAATGAGAAGGTGGAGGGGTAGAATGAGGTGGGGGGAAAGAGGAGGGGAGAGAACTATGAAGTAAAATAAAATAAAAAAAATTTATTTTCGAGAAAGAGATCAAAACTTTTCTTTATTTTTATTTTTTTTAATTTTTAATTTTTTTTTTTTAACGAGGAGGAAATTTGAAATCGGAAAATTTTCAACTGGAAAATGTAAAGTTTTTTTTTTTTTAAAGTAAAATTGACAAAGGGAAACTGGAAAAGACTTTCTTTGGATGCCATTTTATTTCTTCTTTTTCTGTCATTCCTTTTTAAAATAAACAAATTCACTTTTTAAAATTTGAAATGACTTTTTCTCCTTTTTCTGTTTTTCTTTTTTTTCTTTTTCTTTTTCGTAATCGAGATACAAATTTTTATTTTTTCTTTTTCTCCAGTACAAAAAAAAAATAAGGAAAAGTTTTTTTTTTCCTTATGTGTCTCTGATACATTTTCTAAGCTTTCAGCTAAAAAAAAAAAATTTCTGACATTTTCAAGCTGAATTTGATATTAAAAAAAAAATATTATTATTATTATCAATTTTCTTTTTTTTTTATCTCTTTTCATATTCTCCATAATAATCCCCCCTCTCCCTCTCTCTTCAGACAGAAAAGTAATAATAATAATTATTTTTTATTTATTTACACCTGGATAAACATTCAATTTTTTTTTTTTCACGACCCGGAGTCGTAATCGTACCTGACTGGAGAAAGAAAAAAAGGTCAAAGGATTATGGGATGATATCGATATGATATATAATATATTTTCTTTTCCAACATTTTTTTTTTTTTTGGAGGTATTCATTGATTATTTTACGCATAAACGTGCTCGAAGCGTAAAGGGTAAATTTTCCTTTTTTTCTCCTTTTTCGTTTTTTCCCTCCTTTTTTCCTTTTTTCCTTTTTCTTTTTCATCTTTTAATCCTTTGTGTTCTTTTTTTTTTTCTCCAGCAAAGCTATCAATTTTATATTTTTATCGATATATAAACGCGTCGTGCACTCGTAACGTCTACAAAGGAAAATTTGAAACCATTTTTACTTTTTTTAAAATTCTTTTTCAAAAAAAAAACTTTCCTTTTTTTCCTTTTACCAAATCAAGTGAATGAATGAATTATGAGTTTAAAAAAGTTTCGCGCACGCGCACACACACGCACGGGAATTTAAAAAAAAAAAAAAATTTTTCAACTTTCGCTGAATTTTTTTTTTTTTTAAAAAACGTTTCTAAAAATTTTATACAAACAAATCATCTTCAATTGTTTTCCCCTCGACAAACAATCAATTTACCGACGATAGGAAAAACGAATAATAATAATAATAATAATCGTAATTTTTTTTTCGAACAACGCTCTCGAATTCGACGCTTGATTTATCATCAATTTTTATACTTTTTCTTTTTTTAAAAATAAATAATAATAATAATAATGATAAGTAATCGTTTGTCGTAATCATCATCATTATTATTATTATTATTATTATTAATATAAAAAATTAACAATGAGATTACGTAACACGCGGAAAAACGCAGGATTTATAAATAAAAAAGGAAAAAAAAATTTTCTCGTATGATAAAATAATTAAAAAATTTAAATTATATTTTCAAAATTACGACGATGATGATGATGATGATGATGACGATTTAAAAGCAGACGAAAAATAAATATTTATAAATTAAATTAATTTCCCTTCCTCCCCCTCCGCCTCCCCCCTCGATTATCTCGTTTCATTCATTCATAAAAATTTTTCTATAACAAAAAAAAAAAATTCCTTTTTATGTCACCGTAAATTCAAAAGGTTTTTAATAATAATAATAATAATAATAATAATAACAAAAAGATAACAACGTTTATTATTATTATTATTATTATCATTAATTAACTTAATTCTGATTTTATTATTATTATTATTATTATTATTAAATATTAATGACGTAAATAAAAAGAAAAAAACGTGTGACGTCAAGTATCATTTAATTCAAAATAAATTCGAGAGAAAAAGAAAAAAAGGGAGGAAGAGGAGGAAAATGGGGGGGGGGAAATTGAGGGGGAAAAAAAAAGTTTCTTTTCACTTTATCAATGGTGGAAAAAATAAAAACAATTTACGGGAAAATAATGAGCTGGAGATTTAAAGAGAGGGAGAAAAAAAAAGGTTGTAGCTTAATGAGACGAGAAAGGAAAATTTTCTCGTAAACTTGTTCTAAACCATCCACCATTTTATTTCTAATCAATTTCTATAATCGTGTTTCTTTTTTTTTTCAAATTTTAATTTACGAAAAATTAAAAATAATGATGATGATGATGATGATGATGATAATAATAATAATAATCACGATGATGACAACGATGACGATGACGATAATTTTTTTTATTTCGGATTCCTGAAAATTTGCCTCGGGTCAGGTTTTATTTTGTTATTATAAAAAAAAAAGATAAATTTATTATTATTATTATTATCATCATCGTCATTGCCCCCTTTTCATCATTATCATCATCATCATAATTGTGAATATTTTGATTGGATGTTTGTTTGTCGCGAATAAGAAAAAAAAATCCCGGAAATCCTTTTCGAAAAAAAAAAAAAAATTATATTAATTTTTCAAACTTTTGTTGTGTGTGTGACGTCATAACGGAAACGACAGCAAAATAAAAAAACATTTTTTTTTCTTTTTTCGAGTTTATTTTTGCTACCGTCAAAAAAAAAAAAAAGTGAGTGAAGGAATTTTGAAATGTATATATATATTTTTTTCGTAACATTTTGATGGGGTTTCTTTATGAGGAGAGCAAAAAAAAAAAAAAGTGAAAAGAAAAAGAAGCAGAAGATAAAAAAAAAAAAACTCCATTACTTATTTTGAAAATCCCAAGATCATAAACCATTCGAATCATCGTCGTCGTCGTCGTCGTCGTCTACAACATTGCATGACGTGCAAAAGTCCGCCGAGAATTTATAACAGCAAAAAAAAAAAAAAAAAAAGTTAACACACTGGAATATGTAATGAGATTTCAAAATGTTAATGATAATAATAATAATAATAATAATAATAATAATAATAATCTTTTTTCTCTTTTTTTTAAATAGGAAATCGAGGACTGGAAGCTCCTTATGCGGTTGTTGCATTCGTTCATGGAGAATCATACGAATGGAATTCTGGAAATCCTTACGAAGGAACCGTTTTGACCAGTTACGGTCACGTGATTGTTGTCACTATCAATTATCGTTTGGGAATTTTGGGTGAGTTTTTATCATTTATATTTTTTTTTTTTTCTTATCCACCATTTTCTTTTTCTCTTTTTTTTTTTTCCTTTTGGAAATTTCCCAGTTGGACGATTCTATTGATTATAATGAAAATGAATCAATCGATTGACCTTTTTTTACTTTTCTTTTTCTTTTTAAATTTCTTTTTTCGAGTGGAAAAAAAAGAAAAAAAAGAAAAAGTACCTGATCGTGAGGTTTTGTCATTATTATCATTATTATTAATAAAAAAAAAAAAGGGTTGAAAAAGGTTTTTTTTTCTTCCTTTTTTTTTTCTTCTTATTACGTCACGATTGTTATTAATTTATCTCTGATAAATGATCGTGTAATTGGTTCTTTTACGTAAGTATAACGAGAAAAATCATCATTCATTTTCTTATTTTTTCCTGGAGAAAATTTTTAACATGGAGAAAAAATTTTTAACATGGAGAAAAAATTTTTACAAAATGGCGATTTTATAATTTACGTATGATGAAAATTTTTTTTGGTTTTTTTTTTACCTTCACATTCGTGAAAATTCGATTCGAAATCGTAAATTTATATCAGCACGGCACGAAAAAAAAGAGAAAGAGACAGAGAAAATATAACGCTGGAGATTACGATTACAAAATTTTACAATTAATCATCGATAGAAAGAGAGAGAGGGGGGAGGGGAAATGATAGGAAAATAATCACAACGAAAAAAAAAACTGAAAATCTGGAAAAATTTATTTACTTTTATTTTTTTTTAACTCATTTTCTATTTTAAAATTCGACGAAAAGAAATAATCTTATTTCTTATCAATTTTGATAAGCCGTAATAATAATAATAATAATAATAATAATAATTAACTTCCGCTACTGAATGTATATATAAAATAAATTTTGATGTTTCACTGAAGAGTCACGTTCATTTGTCTCATTTTTCTTTTGTCATTTGGCGACAAATTGTTTTTTCGACAAATGACTAATGTTTTCATGTTTTTTTGACAATCAGCTGTTAATATTATCATTATCATTATCATTACTATTATTATTATTATTATTTTCTATTAAATTAATGAAATTTTTGGCAAAAAAAAAAGTATTCTTAGTCGCAAAATAATTTATTCTTTTTTTTTGGGGGGGGGGCGGAATTTTTTTCTCTTTTTACCTTTGATAGTTACTATTATTATTATTATCATCTAAAAAACAAAAAAAAATTAATACACTTTAACAATAATAATAATAATAATAATTTTGTTTACCACAATTTGAAAACAAAGCGTGAGCCGATTTAAACGTAAATGATTAAATTTTTCGAGTGTAGTTTGGCATTTAACAAGGAAAATGAGAAAGAGAGAGAGAGAGGAAAGAGAGAGAGATAAAAAATACCGAAAGCGATGACGATAATAATGATGATGACTGAGAAAAAGTAATTAATTTGAAATTGAACTTTGTGTGCGTGTAGAAAACGTTAAACGATCAACAACAAACAAACAAGGAAACACCCATCGTATCAAAAGAAAAAAGTGTTAATAATTTTTAAACGTGGCGATAAGATAGTAAAAAAAAAAGAAAATATCGTGGAAGCATCAAAATAATTATCTCCTTTGTAAAAACGCGAGAAAGATAGCGGAAAAAAAAGAACAACCGGAAAAGTAAAGAATTGAATTTTTTTTAGGAATGGGAAAAAACTAAAAATAGAAAGACAAACAAAAATAGGGAAAAAGATAAAAACGAAAAACCATTTCGATATTTAATCGTAGCAAAGGGATTCGTTTTAAATATCAACAAGAGAAAACTGTTTTTATAAAACAGAAATTTCTGGAAAATTTTCCCGAAAAAAAAAAATTACAAAATGGATTATTTTCTTTTTCTTTTCTTTTTTACTCGTGTTTGTGCTTGTATAAACGCTTGTTATTGATACTCTTACGCAATACGTGCGTGTGAGTGTGTGTGCGTGCGTGCGTGTCACGAACCCTCCAAAAAAAAAAAGAAAATCGAAAAAATCTTCGATATTCGTACATTTAAGCGAATACGCAAACCAAATAATCATCATCCACCGCCTCCGCCGCCATTTTGATTTGTGTCGTCATACTTCTTTAAAACTATAATAGTAATAGTGGTAATATTAATTATAATCGCTCCGGAATATTTTAATATAATACGCGTAGAAAATGTTTAAAATCGGTTTTATTATTACTATTATCATTATTATTATTAATTAACTCATTAATAATATATGTGTATATATATATTTAAATAATATCACATATTAAAAACATTTATTAAAATTTATTAAATTAATTTACTTATATTTCCATATGTAATTCCTTGTAATATCCCTTGTTTTAAAATATCATTTATGTTGATTTATCATTTTCATTCGCGATGATGGGTTTTTTTAGGGAAAACCTTTTTTTACCCCCCCTTTCACCCTCCTCCACCCGTCTTCCCCGCTCACCCCCCGGGTGGATGGGAAAAATAATAATAATTATGATAATAAAATTTTCCGCGTTCTTTTTCATTTCCTTTCTCTTTCTTCCAATCTCTCTCTCTCTCTCTCTCTCTCTCTCTCTACACCACACACATTGCAAAAATTAATCGTTTAATTATATCGAATGTAATAGTAATAATAATAATAATTTTTTTTTCTTTCAAACGATAAATCGTTGTTAAATAATAAAATTTTCGCGAAAGGAAAAAGAGGGGAGAAAAACGTAACTAAAAAAAAAAAAAGTGCGCCATATTGAAAATCAACGATACGATTTGTTTACCTTTTCGCGTAAATTACAAAAACGTTCGTTTGTTGCTGTTAATTTAAAAACAAACAGACCCGCATGAATCGACGACAATCGAAAACAAAATTTCCTTTTTTTTTTATTTTATGTAATCAATTATTAATTACGTGAGAGTGCGTGAATGGAGAGGGGGAGGGGGGTAGGGGGTAGGGGATGAAAAAGAGGAAGGAAAATGGGGGAAAGGCAAAAGGAAAAATAATTAATAATTAATTTAATGTTAATAATATATGGAAAAATCTTTTGTGTAGAATTTTAGAAAAGAAAGAAAAAAAGAAAAAAAAAAATTTAAATAAATAAAAAATTATTTTTAGGGGATTTAAAAGAATGAGAATGAGAAATTCATTGTTTAACTTAATAATAATAATAATAATAATGGATACAATGGCGGGTGAGGGGGGTTTTTTATAGAAAATTTTCATTTCTATTGTATATGAGATATTTTAAACGAAGTTAAATTCGCGATATAATTTAAATTAAATTTCATTTTGAATGAAAAAAAAAAATAGAAAATAAATTAAATTTTAATAATTAAGAGAGTTTAACTTTAAGAATAACTACACACGGTTATTATGTATTTCTAGAATTTATAGAAAAGAACATTATGGAAAATTTTATTTGACGAAATCGTTTATTTGATTTTTTTTTTGCTAAAAAAGGGAAATAAAAATTTTCCTATTTTTGTACGTTGAAAGATTTAAAAAATATATATATATATATATATATATATATATATATATATATATATATATATATATTTTTTTTTTTGATGAATTAATGCAAAAAAAAAAAACAATAAAAGGGTTAATTATTCCAGTTTTGGAAATAAAAATAATGATGATGATGATGATTTTTACATGGAAAAATTTTTTATGGATATTATTCACGCGTGAACTCGAATAAAACAAAAAAAACCGACAAAATTTAATTTAAAAGTTTAAATTTTTTTTTTTTACATCCGCCTACTCACTCTCTCCAGTTTTCCATAAAAAAAAAAAAAATTTCTGGAAAAAATTTCGTGTAACAATAACTCGGGTAAAAAAAAATAACAAAAAAACTGGAAAAAAAAAAATTTGAAAACGTCATTGATATACGCAAAAAAAAGTAAATAAAATTTTTTTTTTTTAATAAAAAGTTTTTTTTTTACAGGTAAACCAGTTTTTTTTTTGTGGGGGGGGGAAGAGAGGTAGGAAGGGAGATGTAAGGGAACGAAAAAAGGGCGAAGGTTTAGAAAGAAAATTCGAAGAAATTTTATTTATACATTCAAGCGATAAAATCAAAAAAGAATTTAAATGATTACTGGGGGGGAAGGTAAAAAAAAAAAAAGGAAAAAAAATTTTTTTTGTTGGATTTGCCCGGTAATTTTTCTCGGTAAAATATCCCGTATAAAAAAAAGGCTTGTTAAGGGTTAAAAGGTTATTGTAGGGATGATCAAAAAGATTGTAAACAATTTTAGTCACGAATTTTGAGAGAACGAAAAAAAAAAACGAAGGGAAATGAAAGGGGAAAAAAAACAAAAAAAAAATTATGAAAAAAAAAAAAACCATTTTCCTACCGCCCCCCTTCCTTCCTCCCCACCCGATTTTATTTTTCCTAATACTCTCTCTCTCTCTCTCTTATAAATACTCGTATTATATAATTAAATTTATTTGAAACTTTAATTTTATTGTTTTTTTTTTATTTAAATTTATTCATTCGGTCGTATAGAAAATATATATTATTCATTTAAACAAATTTTCCAGAGAAAAACACGAAATTTTATATATAAATATATATAAAACATGCTTTTAAATAATATAAATATAAATTAAATTACGTAATATGTACGTCATTAAAAATTAAAAAGATTTTTTTTAAAAAAGAAATTTTCTGATTGGTCAATTTATAAAGAAAGTAATTTCTCATTGGCTCGATTTATATAAGTATTATTTTTCTATTGGTCGATTTATAAACAAAATAAATTTTCATTGGTTAATTTTTTTTTTTTAAATCATTTGAGATTTGTGAATTTATTAAATGGTATTAGTCGTAAATAAGCAAAGTATGGGTTAAATTGGTTTTTTAAAAAAAAAATTTTTTGGAAAAATTGACGACGGAATTCAAAAAAAAGGTAAATTTTTTCTTTTTTTTTTTTTAACGGTTCCAAATAGGAAAAAATTAATTACAGGTAAATATTTTAGTAGAATGGGGTGGGGGGGAGAAAAATAATTAAAAACGAAAGAAGAATTCGACGCCATTTTTTTTTTTTTTAAAGTGATATAAATTAAATTTTGTCGTTTCGCGTTATTTTTTGAATTCGGGTTCGTTTTTTTTTTCGGAAAAATATTAAATCGTAAATTATTCTATTATTATTATTATTATTATTTGCATTTCTTTCTATCGTACCTGTAATTTTTTTTTCATTATCTTTTTCAAAAAAAATTTTTTTTTTGAAAATAGATAAATTTTTAACCGAAAGAAAATAAATTTGTTTTTTTTTTTTCAAAGTTTAAAAAAAAATTCACGAAAGAAAAAAAAATGATAATAATAATAATAATAAAAAGGGTCGGTCGACCTCGTTTTTATATTAGTCAAAAAAAAAAAAAAATGGAAAAGAATAAATAATTTTAACATTTTTTTGTTTCCCACTTTTTTTTTTTTTTTTTTTTTTTAATTTACAATTTTCTCAAATAAATTTCTTTCAGTTTTAGAATTTTTTTTTAGAAAAAAAAAAGGAAACGAATTGTAAAAAAAAAAAAAAAAGAAAATATGTAGCGTAGCCGTTTTTTTTTCTGCAAAAAAAAAAAAGAAAAACTTTGAATGATGGTTAAAAATTTAAATATTGTTTGTTAATTAACAATTGAAACAAATAAAAGTGACGTGGAAGTAGTTATTTTTTTGTTTGTCATCGAATATGAAAAAAATTATTTTTGGAGTAAACCGGAATTTATGCAAAATGGTTGAAGAAGAAATTTCACGTTGACTCTTAACATTAAATTAATTTAAAATTGTAATTTGTCGAGAGTGAGAGAGAGAGAGAGATGTAGGACTTTTTACAACTCGTGTGAAACGTGTTTTCAAGCAGACGACGACAACGACACATAGATTTAATACGTTCGATTTAATTGCACGCAATGTTAATTCCATAGACGATGCAGAAATTGCATATATATATATCGTTTCCTTTCTGTCATTTATCTTCTATATATATTAAATAAATTTTACCACGCTTAACGAACGACTTTTATTTCAATATGTCTGACATTTTTTTTCCGTTACGACGTAAAAAAAAAGTTTTTATTTTTTTTTTTTTTTGAACAAAAACGTGTTTTTTTTCGCGTCATTCGAGTATTTTAACGTGTCACTATCCGAACGTTGTACAATTTTTTTTTTTTTAATTGCATTATATACGAAAAAAAAAAAACTAAAACAAATTATTATACTTTTTTTGTTGACCTTATGACCTTTACCGTATCGTAAATATTTTCGCTTGAATGATTAAATTACGTTTTTTTTTTTTTTAAAAAAAAAATAAAATAAAAATAAATTTGTCGAAAATGAAAAAAAAAAAAATTTTTTTAATGGATTTTGTGCTGGAGAAAAAAAAAAATTTTTTTTCTCCAGTTATCCGATTAAATAATGAAAAAAATGGTTATTGTTACACAAAATCATATAAAATTTTCTTTTTCAGACCTTTCTCTCTCTCTCTTCCCCCCTCTCTTTCAAGCTCATTCATTTTTAAATATTTATTATAACTTATTATTTAAATTACCTTTATCGATTCAATTTAAACAAATCAATATAATCAATACGTCGTCGAGAGTTTCATGTATTATTATTATTATTATTGTTATTATTATTCGTAACCACAAAATTTAATTTAAAAAATAAAAAAGGATTAAATATAATACAGGATCATTATTATTATTATTATTATTATTATTATTATTATTATTATTATTATTATTATTATTATTATTATTATCACTCATTTAAAGACGACGGAGATGTGGGAGAAGAATAAGAAGAAGAATAAGAAGACGAAATAAATTTTTTTATTTTTATTAAGAATATACTTCAGATCCATTTTATACCCTCTACCACTCATTTCATACCCTCTACCTTGTCATTTCATTTTGCCTCCTCCCCCACCTCCTACCCCTCGAATTTGATTTTCCAAAATATAATTAATATCGCAAAAAAAAATTTATTAAAAAAAAAAAAAAATTATAATTTTTACGACATTAACATTAAAATTTTTAGTATTATTATTATTCATTTCCGTTTACGGTTAAAAAAAAGTCACATTTAAAAAATGCCGATATATAAATAATTAAAGTAATTTTACACGTGTGTGCGTAAATATCTATTATACGTATATAGATTTTCTTTCTACCCGAGGGTTGGTTGATTTTAAGGGTTTAAAACCATTAAAATACCTAAAATTACATTTACGGTCTTAAATCTGACCGACGCGGAGGAAAACCGAAAACGGAAATGAGGGGGGATGTGAAGGAGGAGGGGCCGAACGATCGGAAGAGGAGAAGGGGCTGTGTCGGGATGAAAATGAGAAGGGGGAAACCTGGGTGGAACTCTGGAAGAAAGGGTGGCGTTTCAGGAAAATCTAAAGATTTATTTCGGATGATCGATAATTCAAATTTATAATGGAAAATTAAATTTTTCCATGAATTAAATTTACCTTATTAAAGACTTTTACTTGTTATACGCTATTAATAATGATAATAATAATGATAATAATAATCGATTTTTATCATGGATACGCATATAAATAAATTTATAGTTATAATTTTTTTTTTTTTAAATTAATTAATTATCATTTTTTAATTGTGGTCGGCCATAAAAAAATTCCCCCCGCCACCCCCCGACCCCCTCGTGTTCGTTAGGAAAAAAGAAAATTTTTTTCGTAAAGATCAATTAATGATTATCATCATCATTATTATTATTATTATGGCGAATTTAAAAACGGTCGATAATAAATTACGAGGGAGTAAAGAGTAAAAAAATAAAATAAAATAAATTATTTATTTAATTTTTATTTATTTATGCACGAAAATACTTGAGCGTAAAAAAAAATTAATAAATGATAATAATAATAATAATAATAATAAAAGATTTTATCATTTTTGTATAATTTATGGTAAAATTTTAAATGGAAAAAGGTTTTTTCCTCGAGATTGATGCGGTCACAACCGGGTAAATCGGAAGTTCATTTTGACATGACCTTTTTATATAAATCATTGAGAAACCTTATTGTGAGAAATTGTAGTAAACTAAATAAAATCGGATTTGTGGCTTCGAGCTATTATAGGACTTTATAAAAAAAGAGAAGAAAATAACTCTTAGGAATATGAGGGAATGAAAAAAAAAAAAAGAAAGAAAAAGAGAGAGAGAGAGAGAGAAAAGTTAAGTTTTCGATTAAATCATGATGAATGATCGATCGATCGATCGATACTTCACGTTAAAAAAAAAAAAAATAAAAATTTTTTTTACCCTATCTCGGTAAAAATTGTTTTAAAAATAATTTTTTTTTTATTAAGGCCCCCTCCTGACCCCCCCCTGTCCCCCTATAACAGCATTCTCTTGTTCATTTACTCTTAACTAGTTTTAAACATTTTTACTCAAATTTTTTTTTTTTTGATTAAAACTTTTACGTGATTTTACTTTTGCACTTTAATTTTTTTTTTTTTTTTTAAACAAAAAGAAAACAACAACAACAACAACAACAAACGACAAACAACGACAACGACAACAACCGTGAAAGGACGAAATAAAACAAAAATGAAAAGAAAATTAAAAAATTAAACTATATAAATTTTTTAAAATAAATAACAACAATATCAAAGAGTGAGAAAACTCTTGTGCGTATGAGAGAGAGAACGAGAAAGAAAAAAAGAGAGAGAGGGAGATGAAAGGAAAATCTGACACTGACAGTATATCAACGACTTGTTATAAATACCGACAACTTTTTTTTTATTATTGACAAAAAAAAAAAAAAATTAAAAAATTTTTTTTTTCAAAAACGTTAAAAATTAATTTCTTTTATTATTATTAATATTATTATTAATATTATCATTATTATTTTTCTCCAGGAACAAAGCAAGAATTCTTCGGTATTTAATTTCATAGTGAAAAAGTATAAAAAGGTTGAAAACCTTAAAATGTCGATGTCATTTTAATCATATCAAAATTCATTTTTCCTCTTCTCCTCCTCCTCCTCCTCCTTTCCTGCTTTTCCTCTCTCCCTCCACTCTTTTTCTTCTTCATCGTTCTCCAAAATTTCTCCTTCATTTCTCTCTCTCTCTCCCTCCCTTATCTCATTCTTAAGTTATTTTCACACGTGATTGGTGGTAAAAATTGAAAATTTTTTTTATTCACACATCGATCCATTATTATTAGTATTATTATTATTTTTCCAGTTGTATATTGTTATTATTATTATTATTATTCAAAACCATAGAATAAATAAATTTTAATTAAATTTCCAAACGAAAATTATTCGTTTACCTATTGTTACGTCACACAAAATTTTATTTCGTTAAATCAAAAACATAAACAAGAGAAATTTCAAAATTTCTTTACGTTTTAAGAAAATCTCATTTCTCTGGAGAAAATTTTTTTTCGAATCGGTTTCGACCTGGAAAAAACGTGTCAATAAATATCAATCCGGTGTAAGAAAAAGTTATAATACAAAATTATTGTATATTTCTAATTTAATTCTAATTATAACTAACCGGAAAGAAATTTTTCAAGATTATTCGATCCTTCTTTCCAGTTTCAATATTTTCACAACCTTTCACTTATACATTTAAAGGTTCGAAGTAAAAAGTAAAAGAAAAATTCTACTTCCGGTTTATTATTATTATTATTATTATTTAAAATAAAAATTCGATTTTTTAAAACGTTCGTAAAACAAAATAAAAATTTTTATACAGGTAACGAAAGGAAACGGAAAAAGGAAGTGGGAGGGTATCAGGGGGGAAAAGGAGGGAAAGAAAGAGAAAGGGGAAGAGGAGGGGCTTTAATGAAAACATTTTAAAAACCGGAAATCGATTAAAAATTTCCGTTAAAAAGGAAAAAAAAAAAATTTTATAAACGAGTTTTTTAAACATTAAAAACATTTATTCCAGCGTGACCGAAAAAAAAAAAATTTTTTTTTAATTTTTCTCCAGTTTTTTTTGAAAAAACTGGAATTAACGAATCGTTTAAACGTTTGTTAAAAGTTAATTAACCATATTTGACAAGTTTAGTTGAAATAAGAATGTCAAGTGTTTGACACAAAAATAAATTTTTTTTTTTTTCTTTATGAAAATAAAAAAAAAAAAAATTTTTTTTTTTTTTTTTTTATTATTCGAGCCAAAAATATAAAAAGTTTTTAATTAGTTTCAACTTACAAACGACATAATGAATTTTTTTTCTGCTTCTTCTTTTCCTTTTCCTTTTTTTTCCTTTTTTTTTTTTGCCAAAAGTTTGCGTGCAAAGGAAAAAAAAGAAAAAAAAGGAAAAAGATTTATTAATTAAACTTTAATTTTTACTTTGCGCGCTTTTTTTTTTATTTTGTTTTTTTTTGTTTCGAAACACCTTTGTGTAATAATATAATTAAAATAAAGAAAAATAAAAAATAAAAGTTTTTTTTTGATTTACGACGCGAAAAAATAAAAAAATAAAAAATAATAATAATAATAATAATAATAATAATAATAATAATAAAATTTTTTTATTTTTAAACAAATAATAAAAAAAGTCTCGCGCGCGCGTGCGCACACAAACACACAGAAAAAAAATCGTGCTTAGAATATTTTACCTTGTTTTTTTTTTCTTACCGAAATCAAATTAAATTTTTTTTTTTTTTTATTTAATGTTGGTCACACTGACAACAGTCGTACATCTTAATTTTCTTGCGTGATGGATAATTTAATTTTCTTGATTGAAAATAAGAAAAGAAAAAAATTTTCCTTTTTTTTCTTCTTTCTCAAAAAAAAAAAAAAAATTTTTCTTTTCTTTATTTTTGGTTTCCACCTTACTACATTTTTTTCTAAATTATTTATCCAGTTTATTTTCTCCAAAAATAAACAAATGATAATAATAATAACACTAATAATAATAATAATTGATTCTTAATAATAATAAATAAATTTTTAAAAAGAAATTTTAAGTTAAAAAATAAAAAACAATTTTTTATTTATTTTTCACTTGTTTCGTTTTTATTCGTCATTCGCTCATTCATTCATTTATTCATTCGCGTATTTCATATCAAAAAAAAAAATTTCGGCTTATCGTAACAAAATAATTCAATTAAATTAAAAAAAAAAGTCTCACATTTTCATTTTTTCTTTTTTTTTTTTTTAAAGAAAAAGACGAATTGTCGTTTTTTTTTTTTTTTTTTAATACGAAAAGGAGTGAGTGAAAAAGGACAGAAAATGAGTAAAGACAAAGAAAAAATGTAGAGCAGAAAGGGGAGTAGAAGGGAGGGGGAAAAAAAAAGTAAGCCCCCCTTTTTGTTAGTTTTCATTGTTATTTTTATGCGGCAATATTTTAAATTAAAAAAATTTTTTTTTTTTTTTGTCTTTAATAGGCTCGTATAAATTTTAATAAATCTTTATTTAGAGACGCCATTTTGTTTTTTATTTTTTTCATTATTTTAAAATCTTATAAAAAAAAAAAAAAGAAAAAAAAAAGAAAAGAAAATTTATAAAAAATGTTTTCCGGGCTCCGGAATATATTTAAATTCAAAAGAGGAAAATAAAAAAAAAAAAAAAAAAAACGCTAATTATGTTTCGTTCACGTTTTTTCATATTAAACGTTTATTACCCCTTCCCTTCCCCCACCATTTTTTTTTAACGCAACGCCCCGCCCACTCTTTTACCCCTACTCCTTTTATCCTTATTCGCATTTTTTAAAAATGGTGTGGGGGGAAGGAAAGAGGGGGAAGAGTTTTAAAAAAATTATATATTAATCGACTTAAAGTTTTTTTTTTTAAATTTATTTTTAGCGCCATTTTTTAAAACAATAAAGCAAACGACAAAAATTTTTTCAATTTTTCATTTTCTTATTTATTTATTCTTATGAAAATTTTAACGTGTTATTATTATTATTATGAAATTTTTTTTTTTATTTTCTTCTTGTTGCCGTCGTCCTCGTCGTCGTCGTTGAAAAACCGGAAATTTTTTCACATCAAACAAAGGTAAATAAATAAAAAAAAAAAAAAAGGAAAAAGAAAAAAGGAAACAAAAAAAAGGAAAAAATGGAAAGTTGAAAGGGAGTAGAAAAAAGAAAAATTGTCTCATGTTAAAAGTAATTTGTTTTTTTTTTTCCTCCCCCCTCCCGTTCGACTTCCATTTTTTTTTTGCTACGTAACAAATTTGACTTCGAAACGTAATTTAGTTACCGGAAGTAATAATAATAATAATAAAATTTTTTCTTTTAAAGTGATGAGTAATTTTTTTTTTTTTGGGGGGGGCAGGGTTTCATTTTTTAGATAGTTTTAGTTAAAACATTTTACCACTTGTTATCATTTGGTTGATGATAAGATTATCAGAATTAAATTTTCCTAGCGTTTCCGGTTTTTAAATCGCGAGGTCAGCTCAAAATAAAAATAAAAAAAAGTAAAAAAGTTTTTCCAGGGATGTAATCCCGCGAAAGTTAAATTTTTAAATAATTTTTTTTTCCTTTTTTTCTTTTTTTTTTTGCTGTTGCTCGAAATCTCTCCCGTTGGATTTGCTATTGTTAATTAACGTTACCCGTTTAATACTCTAGAGAATTTTATTCTTTTTTTTTTTTTTTACTAGTTTTTCCCATTAAATCGGGTGTTAGATTCTCATATTATTATTATTATTATTATTATTATTATTATTAATATGTAAAAAAAAACTTTTTTTTTTTAATAAAATTTCCTTTCTGCAGTTTCCGGTTACTAAATTTTTTTTTTAATTAGTAAAAAAAAAAAAGGAAAAAAGAAAAAAAAAATTTTTTTTTTTTTAGTTTAAATAAGATTTTTGTTTTTGCTCTTGTTTACATTGTTTTTTTTTTTTTTCTTTTCTTTTCTTTCCCTTGAGTTATGTTCTTTTTTTTTTTTCAGAGATTGTTATTAACTTTTGTTTGTTTTCTTTCGTTCGTCGTTTCTCTTTTGTTGTTTTCTTTTTTTTTGTTTGAAAAAAAAAAAAAAAATTGAAAGAGTTTTTATTCAAAGTTTTTTTTTTTTTTTCTCTTTATTAGGTTTTCTAAGAACTCGAACGGGACCAGATCATTCAAATTTATCAGGAGGAAATTTAGCAGTTCAAGACATAGGAGCGGCATTAAATTGGGTACAAAACAACGTGGGAGCATTCGGAGGTGACCCGAAACGGGTGACACTCATAGGACACGACACGGGTGCCGCGTTAGTTAATCTTCTACTACTTAATTCTTCCGCGAAAAATCTTTTTCATCGTGCCGTTTTGTTAAGCGGTAGCATATTGAGCCCTTGGGCGGTCGTGCAACAGCCTAACAACCTTCGGGAAACCGTTGCAAAACAAATGGGATGTTCGTACGATGCGGATGAAGATATAGCACCGTGTTTACGCACAAAATCCCTTTCGGATTTGTTAAATGTTAAATTCGAACCTCCTAGATTTCTACCCCGTTTCGGACCGTCCATTCCTCCCGACGGTAGCGTTGTAGACCCCGAAAACGCCATGGAACATGCCAGCGAGGCCTTCATAACGCGCGAACTCATGCTCGGTGCGGCAACGACAGAAAGTTATCTAGATTTTAATGCTGCCGACATACAATACGGTTTCGAAGAAGATCAAAGGAACAGAGTCCTGAGAACGTATGTGAGAAATGCGTATATTTATCATTTGAACGAAATATTTTCGACCGTTAGAAATGAATACACGGATTGGGATAAACCGATATTACATCCCATCAATATAAGAGATTCGACACTGGAAGCGTTGAGTGATGGACACACAGTGAGTCCACTCATGAGAGTCGGTTATTTACATGCTAAAAGAGGTGCCAAAACTTATTTTTTTCATTTTGGGTATCAATCAAAGGAAACTGAATATCCTCAGGTACGTATTTCTTTCCGACCATTGTTTAAAAAAAAAAATTTTTTTTTTTTTTTTACCTCGAAACGAGATGGAAAAATTAAGATTATTTTTTAAAATGAAACGAACCCGTATATTATTACACTTGAATTAAATAATTTATAAAAAAAGCGAATGAAAAAAGAAGGAAGGAGGGGGAGACGGGGGGAGAGGGAAATGAAAAGTTCGGACTCTGATTTTTTCTCTTTCGAGAAAATAAATTATTTTTTTGGAGGGGGGAGGGGAAGTTGATAACATTTAAATGCGTGGGAAAGAAAAAAACTAAACCGAGGAGGAAAAAAAAAAAAATTTTTATCATTAAAAAATCTTTCGTAAACGACCACACACAGCATCCCAATGGACCAATTTTTAATTTAATTGTTATTGAATATTTAAAAAAGACGAAATTTCACTTTTTTTTTGTTTTGTGAAACCCAGGAAAATAAAAATTATATTAAATATAAAAATGCGAGTAAAATAAAAAATGAAAACGTGCGTGAGTGCGTGTATGCGTGCGTGTATGAGTGCGTTCGTGCGGTCAAAAGTTTTATTATATCGAAATTCCTCCTATTTTCCTTTTTTTTAATCTTTTTCCACCCTCCCCCACTTTGGGCTCTTAACTAATTGCTCGTGGAAAGTAGGAAAAAAAAAAAACATTTTTTCTTCCTACCTTTCACATTTCCCGCCATTTTTTTTTTATTTCTCCTTTTTTTGTTCCATTGTCATTTTCTCAAAGGTTTTTTGTACTTTTCTTTTTTTTTTTTTTAATATTTTATATTCGATCGTTGCCAAAAGAGAAAAAAAAAAAATTATCCTCTTAATTTTTTTTTTTTTTTTTCCAGTACGTCGTAAATATATTCCATTTTTTTTTCCCCAAAAAAAAAATAATAATAATAATAAATTATTTAAATTTATATTTAGGAAAACCATTTTGAAACGTTTTAAAAAATTTTTTTTTTATCTCATTCACTAAAATTAATAAGTGGATATAAAATAAATAAAAAAAAAATTATAAATTTAAGAGTTTCGTATATAAAACGAACGAACGAAAAAAAGGAAAAAAGGAATGGAAAAAAGGAAAGAAAGGAAGAAAAAAAAAAATTTTTGTTTAATCGTAATATCAAAAGACAAAAGTGAATTTTTTTTTTTTCCAAATGTTGTTATTAATTATGATGAATTCATCTGTTTGAAACGATTCCAGAGAATTTAAAGTGTGTAGATGGAAAAAAAAAAACAAAATTATATTAGCTTTGTTGTTGTTGTTGTTGTTTTATGTTTGTGTTCCAAAAAAAAAAGAAAAATATTTACGACAAGATTAGGCTTAAAACATATTTTTCAATGTCACGTTTATCTTTTTTAGTTAGATTTAAACCTTTTTAAATTTTTCTCCTCTTTTTTTTTTTTTTAACAAATATCGCGGCCATTTTATTTTTTTTTTTTGTTCTTTGACGTCGTGTTTTATTTTTGTTTAGTGGTTGTTGTTTGTCGTTGTTTATTTATTTTATTTTTTTTGGAAACTTGATCGAAACGGTTTTAATTATCGTTAATTTCATTGTAATAAAAGGCATTCATATATTTCTTTCTTTTTTTTTGTTTCCTCGTAATGATCTCGGAAAAAAAAAAAAGACATTTTGTTTTTTTTGTTTTCTTTGTTCTTCTTTATTCCTGTCGTTTTTTTGTTTGTATGAGAGGAAGGGAGAGAGAGAAAAATCCAGATAATTAAAAAAAAAAAACAAATACATTCAACCGCGTAAAGAAAAAGGTTTTGTTTTCGTTTAGGTTTTTTCTTTTTTTTTTTTAAAAAATTTCCGATAAAAATACTAAAAAAATTTTTACCCCCCCCTCTTTTCCTTCCCTCCCCTCCCTCTCTTTCTTTTTATATTAAATCTAAAAAGAAACATGAGAGAGAGAAGATTTCACCGAAGATGAAACAACAAATACCAGCCAAAAAAAAAAAATTGTGAAACGTTAGCAGACTGATTTAGTGTCCTGTTGTAAATCATTTAAAAACTGACATGAAACCTTTTTTTTTTTTTTAAAAAATCCATTTTCATGTAATCTTCTTCTTCTTCTTCCTTTACACACACACACATATACTCTCTCTCTCTCTCTTTCTCTCTCTCTCACTTCCGCATAACATTTTTCTTTGTGTGCATTTTCAAACGTTTCGATTACTTAAATTAAAAACAACAACAACAACAACTACAACAATATTAATATTTAATACCTTTTTAAAAGAGTATATAATAGTTTTCAAAGCTCATGGTGATAATAATAATGATAATAATAATAATAATAAGCCAACGGCCATAGCGTGCTGGTCACACCGGTTCCCGTACGATCACCGAAGTTAAGCAGCATCGGGCGTGGTGCAAACTTGGATGGGTGACCGTTTGAGAACGCCACGTGCTGTTGGCTTAAAAAGAGAAAAAAAATGAGAACAAGACAAAGTAAGAACCAAAAACAAATCTTGTTCTACTGTCGACCTGAGGCAGCTCGACGAGAATGTGAATTTCACTGCTTCTGACCCTGGCCACTCCAAAGATGTTAGTCACCGGAGCCCAGTTCAGGAGACAAATCGTTCCCATCGAAAAAGACGGACTCAGGAAGACCTTCAAGAATTGATGTGGTGCTATCTTATAATAAGTGGCACCACCGAAATTCGAGTATTTGTCCCTAAGGAATCGGGTAGAAACCTCGGATAAATACTTAAAAACTCCGACAAGTAGCCTTGTCGTGTTTAATGGTGGATAATAATAATAAATTTGTTTTTTTTTTGGTTACATTAAAATCCTTTTTACTAAAAAATGTGGGGGGATACAACACAAAACGGTAATTAAAATAAAAACTATTCATTAACTATCTTTACTTTTATCACGTGAAAAAAAAATTTTTTCGGCCATTTGGAAAACGTTTTCCCGATGACCTTGAAAAAAACAATAATAATAACGATTTTATCAATAGTTAATATTTTATGCGCGAATATATTCGTTTGTTTGTTTGGCACGATTTTCACAATTTTTGTTTGACGATTAACTCGGCATAAAAATTAAGGACGATAAAAAAAAAAAAAATGGAAAAAAAAATTGAAAAAACAATTTAAAGGTAGAATTTTTTTTTCGAGGGAGGAGGGAGGGAGGGAGGGAGGACGTTGCGAACGAACAAACGAACGTTTTTATTTTATTTTATTTTTTTTGTATTTTCCAGAGATTGGGAAGCGTTCGTGGAGAATCGATAACGTATTTGTTAGGTTTGCCTTTAGTCGACGGTTTGCCTTTTTTCCCGCAAAATTTTACTAAACAAGATGTGAGCGTTTCCGAAGCCGTTATTAATTTTTTTTCAAATTTTGCTAAAACCGGGTGAGTAGATAAAAACTTTTTTTTGTTCTAAATCCTTTTTTTTATCATTACTATTATTATTGTTTTGTTTACAGGAATCCTAACGAGCCTAAAAACGATAATAATAATAACAATTTCGATTATGGTAATTTAAAAGAAAAATCTAAATATCGAGGAATCGTTTGGGAATCGTACGAAGTACAAACACAACAATATTTAAGCATAAGTAAGTAAAACTACCATTTTTTTTTTTTTGAATACTTTTATTTTTGAATACTAAACTATCGTTTATAGTCTATAAAAATAAAGCGCTATTTTTTCTATATATATACATAATTCGTTTGTCTTATTTGGCTCGACTTTTAGACTATAACGTTTCAAAAATGTCTTTTGCCAAAAAAAGTCTTATAATTAAATAAAAACTTTCGATTTTTTTTACGTTAGTGAAAATGCGTGAGCGTGTGCGCGTGTGCGTTTGTACGAGTGGAAAAAAACAAACATTTAAAATTTTAAAGTTTTTTTTTTTTTTTTGTTTGTTTGTTTGTTCACGACAACAACAACAACAACAACAACAACAACAAAAATTATTAAGTAAGAAAAACATTTTAAAAAGTTTTAAATTAATTAAATTTCAAAAGGATGTCGTTATCGAAATTAATCGTTACGCGTTTTATTTATTATTATTATTATTATTATCATTATTAAATATTTTAAAATGTATGTACCGTAAAATGAAGGACTTGGGAATTCATTAAATTTTTTTTTTAATTTTTTTTTGGGGAGGAGGGAGGGGGAGAAACAAAAAAAAAACGTTCATGAAGTTTTCGGTTAATTAATGAAAAGAATTTTTTAAAAAAACGTGAAGATGAAAAAATGTGAGTGAGTGAGTGCGCGTGCGGTTTTGGTTATTCCTACATTTTCGTACCAATTAATTTTCTCGGAAAATTTATCAAAAAAGAGGAAAAAGGAAAAAAAAAAGAAAATGTTTTAAATGTTTTTTAATTGCACTGCAAAAAAAATGAGAGAGAGAGAAAAAAAAACAGAAGAAATTAAAATTCGTTTAAAAAAAAGTAACCTTTTCTTTCATTCCTTTGGTATGAAAAAAAAGGGGAAAAAAAATTTTCCCGTACCTGAAATTAAATTTTTTTTTTCGTTTAAAAAAGATTTTGGAAAACAAAAAAAAATCTTTTCTTCTTATTCGTAGTCGTCATTACTTTCAATACGCATTTAACGACAAAAATTTTTTTAACAACATTCCCTCCAATTTTCTTCTCCCCCCTTCCCCCCAAAAAAAAAACAATATAAATCCGAAAATAATAGGAGCATTTTGTGTGTTTCCCCTCCCTCGATTTTCAAAAAAAAAAAAGATTTTCCCGTGTAATTTTTCAAATGGGATAATTCAAGAAAAACGGGGGAAAAAACGGTAGGTTCCAAACAAAAAAAAAATGGCGGTAAAAATAAAAACAGAAGACGAGTTTTATACTACGACATACGTATTCCATTTTTTTTTTCCTTTTTCGGGGGGGGGGCCTTCGCGACTATAAGTCATAACGATCCCTTTTTTTTTTTGCATTTATTACCTTTTGTCTGGAAAAGAACAAAAGAAAAGAAGAAAAAAAATGAAACAAAGTGCGCGCACATATATAAATATTATCAGAAGGATTAAAAGTGTGTTGAATTTTGTTTTTGATAAACGATGATGATGATGATGATATTTTTCATTTTCAACCAGGTCGAACATTTCATAAATCTGAAATGCCTTTCCCCCTGCCCTCCTCCTCTCCCCTCTCATATCCAACCATCTCACCACCTGCTACCACTCCCACTCTTTCATCTCTTATAGAATTTTCTTTTTTTTATATTTTCATTTAACATACATTTACAATCCGCCATATTTGTTTATTTTCTTATCAATTACGATAAAGATTTATTATCAATCGTGACTATTAATTAATTAATTAATAATTAATTTATAAAAATTTATTCGAATTTTTTTTTTAAATTTATCGGAATCCATTTTGTTTTTTTTTTCTAGAAAACTTTTTTTAAGATTATTTTGGCACTGAACTATAAAAAGTTTTCTTTTTTTTACGCTTTTTTTAAAGAGAAAAAATTCAAGAAAAAAAAAATAATAATAATAATTTTAACGGTTCTACGAAAAATAATAATAATAATAACAATAGTAATAGTAAAAGAAAGAAAAAATTAATCGTGTTTTTTTCTTTCGTTTTATTTTTTTTTTTTTTTTACGGCACCCCCTCCGCTTCCTTCCTCCCTTCCCTCATACCTTCCCCCCGCAATAATAATAATAGTAATAATAATAATATTTAAATATGTTTCTGTATATAACAAACGCTATAAATAATTCAAAGCTATAAATTTATATAAATAAATCCACGTGTTTAATGTTTTTTCACCGGGTAATTTTACAAAAAAAAAAAATTTTTTTTATAGTTTACAAACTCTTTCGCGTTTTATTTTATTTATTTATCGAATTTTTTTTATAGCGTGTAGCTTTTTTTTTTAATTTATAGAGAAAATAGTTTTCCGTAAATAAATTTTAAAGTTAAAAAAAAAAACGTCTGCTAAGATTGTGTTAATTAAAACAAATAAATTAAAAAAAAAAAAAAAACGCGTGTCGACATCTATAAAAAGGAGTATATATTTATAGCAAGACTATAAAACAATTTTTTTTATTTTTATTTATTTATTCCCCGTCGTCTGCGTGTTTTTTAAAATTATTTTACGAAACGATTTAAATTTAAATTTTATGCCGCGTTTTTTTTTAAAATGTATTTTAACAAATGCAATACAAAAACGCGCAAATCATCGATTTTATTTTTTTTTCTCTGTGTGACGTAAGCAATTTATTGCAAAATCCATTTTGAAATTAATATATATGGATGTAGTATTATTTACGCCGCGTATTCGATTAAACGGTTTTTTTTTTAAATTTCCCGCCAAATTTTATTTTATTTTATTTTTTTTGATACCGTTTTAATATTTTGTTTCGGGAGAAAAAAAAAAATTTATTATTAAAAAAATTTAATAATGACGTAATACGTATTTGATGACGTATGAGACTTATAAAAAGGATATTACGATGATGATGATGATAATAATAATGGTAATAATAAAAAAAAAGTTATAATTCTTTTGGCAGCGTTTAAACCGAAAATGAAAAGTCATTATCGCGGTCATAAAATGGCGATATGGTTAAATTTAATTCCGCAACTTCATCAACCCGGCGATGAAGATGTCAGCATGAGGCATCATCACTTTCACGAAAGAGCTGATAAATTTTATCAGGGAATCGTTCAACCGGAATCCTTAACACGTCCCTCTCCGAGGTATTTACCAGCGAGTCCGCAAACTCATTTAACGACTATAACGGATTGTTTACCTGGTATGACGGAAATGTCGATGACAACCGAAAATGATATCGATACAGATGTTGACGACGATGACGGTGACGAAGTTGGTATACTACAAAGGCTTGCCGATAGCGGTTATCATAGTTATGCAGCCGCTTTAGGAGTAACCGTTGGTGTTGGATGTCTTTTGCTTATATTAAATTTATTAATATTCGCGGGTAAGTTTTTTGTCGTGGCGGTGGTAGCGACGTCGGTAATAAATAAAAATCACAAAATGTTTCTATTGTATTTTACAGGTATTTATTATCAGAGGGGTAAAAATCAAAAAGGAAGAAAAAGAAATCGGAGGTACAATGCGGAAAACGTACAGGAATCCGATTGCGAATCATCTCAGACTCCGGCGGAATCATCAGGTGCTCACGTTATTAAATTACAAGAACCTCCTCCGTGTTATACATCCGTTGCTACGAACACTCTCGAAAGAAACGTACAACCGGCGTTAAAAACTAACAAAGCAAAAGAACCGCCGACACCGCCGATGAGAACGTGCAGCAATGTTAAAAAAAGGGTACAAATACAGGAAATATCCGTATAGTAGGTAAGTAAAAAAATCAATAAAATTTTTTTTTTTATCGATCGATAATTACACTTGCGAACACATTTATTATTATTATTATTTTTTTTAAAGGTAAAAAAAATCGATATTGTTACCGTGGAAACGCAAACGAAAACAAAAACAAAACAAAAAAATTTGAGTTTGGATAAAATTCATAAACATGTCTGGTAAAGAAAAAATTAAAATAATTCTTCTTGGACCGCCATCGGTGAGTTTTGTATTTTTTTTTTCCTTTGTTATTATTATTATTGTTATCATTATTATTATTAAGTTCGACATCCGACATTTTCTGTTGTTAATAAAAAAAAAAAAAAAAAAAATTAATGAAAAACAGAACCGAATAAAACCGATTCAATAACAACGGCGTAAAATTAAAAATAATAATAAACAAAATGGCGGTTTTGAGTTTTTGATTTTTTTTTTTTTTTTAAAGGTTGGGAAAACTGCATTAGCTAATTTTCTGTACGAATCTTACGAAAAAATAATTAACGTTAATGAAGGAGGAGGAGGAGATACGAAACCGACAAAAGCCGTGAGAATTTTAGAATTTTTTGTCGATGGAATCAAAACGAAAAACGTCTTCCAAAAAAAAATAGCCATAGAATTATGGGATTGTAGCGGTGGAAGCAGGTAAAGTGAAAAAATTTTTATTTTTTTTTTCTATTGCCACGTGCGTTTTACGCGCGCGCGTTTTATTTTAAATAATAAATGTCGGATATCGTTACGGATTTAAATTTTTAACGGTTAAATTAACGAGAAAATAAGAAAAATTATTATTATTATTATTATTATTACTACTATTTTTTTTTTTGTAGAAATTTATTTTAAATGTAAATCGGATTTATTTGACGTAACAACGCAAATGCATTATCTAATGACACGTCTATCATATTATACACAGAGTAAAAATAATCAGTCAATGTCTTTCTCTATCTCTCTCTCTCTTTCCCTCTATAAGTTATTTGTTATACGTGAAATTTACGCGTGTTTTTGTTACAAAACGTTCGTTGCTGTCGCTGTTCCTGCTGTTGCTGCTGCCACTGTCGTCTTTGAGAGTAATAATAAAAATTTTTTTTTTATTTTCGCTGAATATTTTCGATAATTAATTGGCGTCGTGAGTCTTTTATGCGACGGTGGCGTTGTTGGTGATAATAATAATAATAATGAAACTAATTTATATTCAAAACAAAAGATCGCTAGAAAGAGAGAGGGGGGGAGAGAGAGAAATTTTATATACGTGCGACAGGAGCGTAATAAGTAAAAATTATTCACTTCGACTTGTTTTTCTATTTTTTCTCATTCCATTTTCTTTTCCATTTAACAAATGAAAAAAAATTTGTCACTCTCCCCTCCCCTCCCCTCTCCCCCCAAATAAAACTATAAAACGAAATGAGAGAGAAAGAGAGAAATAATAACAAAAACCAATCTAATTTATTTTTTATGACTTTTTTTTTTCACCCTCCAACATTTCTCTCTCTCGATTTCCAATAAGTAAAAATCGGGAGAAAAAAAAAACGGAAGTTATAGGGATAATTTTAAAATGAACTACGTGCGTAGGAACTTCCGGTTCCCCCCATCCTCTTAAAAAAATTTAAAAAAAAAAAAAACTGTTGCTGTTTAGGTATCAATCATGTTGGCCGGCCATACAACACGAAGTTCAAGGGATTATATTCGTACACACGGATAATTTACCGGAAGAAGTATCCTCTTTGCGAACGCTTTATCATCATTTCGTTGAGGAAACGAATTTTCCAGAATCCCGGTGTTTGGTTGTTAAAAATCAAACCGGAAACGGCGACGATTTAATTATTGAAAAAAATCCTTTGCCAAATTTAAATCACGTCGTTGCTAATTGTCATATAAAAGGCCAAGAATTTAAAAATAATTTCATTAGATTTTTATCGACATTAATTTATACGGATTTAAATGAATAAATAAATTTTTATTTAAATAAATAAATTCTTTATGTACGTATTTTAAATAATAATAATAATAATAATAATAGTTATAATTAATAATAATAATAAAAATTTTAAATCAATTAAAAAAATTTTTTTTCACCGCAGTAAAATTTTTCTAGTTTGTTTTTGTTTTTAATCTTCTTCATCTTTCCTCTTATCTACAAATAAGAAGATTATGAAATTTATTCCAGATAAATTCACAGGTTAAATAATAATAATAATAATATATTCTCGTTTTGAGAGAATACAAGTTTACAACAAACATTTG
The DNA here is from genome assembly GCF_000006295.1 of Pediculus humanus corporis. Taxonomy (NCBI): domain Eukaryota; kingdom Metazoa; phylum Arthropoda; class Insecta; order Psocodea; family Pediculidae; genus Pediculus; species Pediculus humanus. The sequence continues at coordinate 87,497 of NW_002987786.1, forward strand.
ATTTTTTTTTTTAGTGATCAAACAAGTTTTCTCTAAAATTCGTTGTAATGTTTTTTTTTTTTTTTTTTAACGGGTTAATAATTTCGAACGTTGAATTTTTTTTTGAATTCGATCGGTTGGTAGAATTGATTAATTGATGTAAGAAAATAATTCAAAGGATCGAATTTAACGCATGATTAAATTATTTAAGGTCATATTTCGAATGTCGATACCATTTGTCAAATCATCATCATCATCATCAACCTTTTTTTTTCCTTTTTATGTCGTGTACAAAAATAAATGGATCATGAATCGATTGATTTTTTTATTATGTTTATTCATAGAGTGATAAATACAAATGAAGATCTTTTAAATTTTTTGTCCGTTAAATTTTTTAATTAATATCGATCGTTAGTAAAAAAAAAAATTTAACCGAAAAAAAAAAACAAGATGTTGTTAAATTTATGTCGAATTGCACAAACTTTTTTTTTTTTTTTCATTCGTTTGTTACATAAAAACGTAGTTTTTTTTTAAAAAAAAAAACTTCCTAAAGCGTATTTTGTGCGTGTGCGTGTGCGTGTGCGTGTTTTGAACGTGTCAGGTTTTGTTTACGAATATTTTTTTTTAGTTAACCGCTCGATATAAAAATTTTTTTTAAAAAACGCGCCATTTTTTTTTGTTTTGTTATGGTTTATCACCTGACCGTCATAATTTATTTAAAAATTATATTCTCTTATCAAATTGATGATAACGCTTACTAATGTATAAAACAAATAAAAAAAAACTAAAAATTTAAAATTTTCCCGCGTAAAAATTTTCCATTATCAATAATCATAAAAAGGTTTGACGAAAAAAAAAAAAAACTCGTAATGTTTTCGTGGGACAACAACAACAACGACAACAACAACAACAACAACTACAATAACAACAACAACAACAACAATAACAACAACAACGACAACAACAACGACAACGACAACGACAACAACAACAACTACAATAACAACAACAACAACAACAATAACAACAATAACAACAACAACGACAACAACAACAACAACAATCACAACAAACTCTTTCTTATACTTTTTTAACGATTCAAAAAAAAAAAAAATTACGCCGTCATTTATACCTTATTTTTAATTAAATTAATAATTAACGTAATAATAATTACAAACGATGATCATTATTATTATTATTATTATCATTATTTATTTTTTAAACAATTAAGAAAATACCTTTGAGGTGATAACGATTATATTTATCTCTTATTTCTTATAATAAAAATATTTAACCTCAAATAACCCAAAGGCCATTCAACAAAATTACGATTGTTCTTAAATGTTCCAAACCTTGAATTTCAATTTTCCCCCTCCCCCTCCCCTCCCCCTTCTCTTCCCTCCCTTTTTCGAACCGTTAAAATTTTTTTTTTTTTTTTTTTTTATTACCTTCTTCCATTGTTTTCTTTCCTTTTTTATTTTTTTTACAAACAAATCCATAAAAAAATACTAAAATTTAATAATAATAATAATAATAATAATAATAATAATAATAATAATAATAATAATAATAATATTAATAATAATAATAATAATAATAATAATAATAATAATAATAATAATAATAATAATAATAATAATAATAATAATAATAATAATAATAATAATAATAATAATAAATTCGATTTAAAAATAATAAAAATAATAATAATGATAATTATTATTACGCATAATGGTAACCTTTAATGTTTTTTTCCTTGTGCGTGCGTGCGTGCGTGAGTGTTTTAAAGATCAAAAGTTCAACGTCTTTAATTATTAATTAATTTTCCTAATCATTTATTTACTTAATTTTTTATTTCGATTATTATTATTATTATTATTATTATTATTATTATTATTATTATTATTATTATTATTATTACTAATTAACAAAAAGGTTAATTAATTTTTTATCATCACCTTTGTGTAACTTTGTGCGCGTTACCTTAACACCGCGAATCTTTTTTTTTTTTTTTGCGTTTTCCTCTCACGTGGTAAAACAAAATCCCGGTAGTAGTAATAATAATAATAATAAAATCGGATAAAATAAAGACGTAACGTGACGACGAAGATGACGACGACGATGCGCGTACCTGGTATTTATTTATGTATGTTTTAGTATTTATCGTGAATAAATAATTATAATATTTATAGAGTGGAAAAGTGAATGGTTATGTCATATTAAAAACAACGCAAATAATTTTTTTTTTTTTCTCTCGCTTCGTTTTTTTAGGTACCAAGGTAAGAAATAAACTAATATTACCGAGCCAAGTAATTGTAGTAGTAGTAGTGATGGTAGTGGTAGTAGTATTAGTAGTAGTTGTAGCAGTCGACGTCTATAAACGTGCCTAAATGAAATCGAGTTTTTTTTTTTTTTTCATTAATTTTATATATATGTAGTCTTTTACCGGCCAGTTTAATTCAGGTCGTTCGTTGGTAAGCAACAACAACAACAACAACATCAACATCAACAACAACTAGCCTAATCGAATGTTTTTATTTATTTTTATTACGCTTACGTAGTCGTCATCGTATCATTCATCGATTATTGTTTTAAGTGTTATCGTGAAATTATTTTTTTTATTTAAAATTTTCATTTTTTTTTTCGCGTTTGAATTAGTGTGAGAGAGAGAGAGAGAGAGAGAGAGAGACAGAGAAAAAGAAACCATGATGAAATTGAAAATGAAAGTTCAAAATAAAATTCTGTAAGTTATTATTATTATTACTATTATTTTCTCAAGAATTTCACTTTTATTCACTTTTTTTCTTTTTTTCATTTAAACGTTTTTATATTA
>NW_002987786.1:90617-103166 GCF_000006295.1 Pediculus humanus corporis
ATGATTTTTTTAAAAAAAAGGTTTTCATTTAAAACCGAATTTTTTTTTTTCGTTTTACATTTTATTGTTTTTTTTTTTTTTTTAAAGAAAAAAAGAAAAAAGTAATTTATTAATTCCGATATCGTGATAATAATAATAATAATAATAATAATAATAATAATGTATTAATCCGACGGATTAATATCATGATTAACTTATTTAATCCTAATCCGTTAAAAAGATAAAAATAAAATAAAATAATTTTTTTTTTTTTCAATGCATAAATCCGGGTTTAAATATTTTTTTTTTTTTTTTATTTTATTATTTAATATTCATTTTAATAATAATAATAATAATGATAATTTTTGAATTGAAACAAACAAACAAACAAACGAAAAATTTTATTATTATTATTGTTATTATTCGTATAGTATTAAAAAAAACCAAAACGAAATGAAAATTGTTGTGATCGTACCTTTGGGTATAATACAGGTAAAAAAATTTTTTTTTTTTTTAATTTTATTTGTTTATTCGCCGACGTTTCGTCACCACCCCCCCCCACCACCACCGTCGCCGCCGTCGCCGTCACCGTGACACTATAATAAAAAAAAAAATTAAATCAAAAACGATTTATTTAAATTATGTATTAAAAAAATCACAAGACGATAGAGACAAGGTTAATATTATAATTATTATTATCATTATTATTATTATTATTCTTAACATATTCTTACATATTAATGACCTTTAAGGTATTCTCTAGGTCAATACCAAAACAATTTATATTTATCTAAAAATCAATTAACAAAGTTTGTTGTTGTTGTTGTTGGTAAAACAAAAAAAAAGAAAAATAAATAAATAAATACGAATCGTTTCGAGATTTTTATTTATTTATTTTTCTTTATAATCATTTTAATCCCGTTTCTTCCAGAAAAAAAAAATAAAACGCTCTTGGACAAAATTTAATAATTCGACTGGAATTTTAAATTAAAAAAAAAAAAATCACTGACCCATAGACCTGATTTAATCTTTGACCTCGATTTATTGTCCCTCCTTGATTAATGTCAACATAAATTGCGAATCAATGGAAGGTTAAATAAATAAAAAAAATTTTTTTTTTGCAGCTATTCCATAATGCTATTAAACAATAACGATAATAATGATAATGATAATAATGATAATAATAAACAAAGAAAAAATTCTTTGCCAATTATTAAAACAAAAAAAAAAAGCATAATTAAAACGACGATTTGCTATAATTAATTTTCAACACGTTCGTGATGTTTAAATTTTTTTTTTTTTTTTTGCACATTTGGACGACGACGACGACGACGACGACGATGATGATAATAATAATGATAATATCGTACTCGTATTATTAATTCAATGAAAATTCATTTAAAATAAAAATAAAAAAAACGTCGCGAGATTTATCTCAATAAAAATCGATTAAAAATTATTTCCTGTTACTTGTACAATTTAATAATTATCATTATTATTATTATTATTACTGAAACTACACGTAAGGTACAGAGTTATTATTATTTTCACCTTCGTTTGCATAAGCAGGAAATTAAAAAAAAAAAAAAAATTGGTAATTGCCACAGTTTTACATAAAAAAAAAAAAAAATTTTTAAACCGTTTTCGGAGTTCCCACATCATAATTTTTAAAACGGGATCGTACACTAGTAAAATCAACTTTAATCAAGGATGAGGAAAAAATATAATTATGTTTAATTTTTTTTTTTTTTTGGATGTTAACGACCCTGAATCTGTAGGAAAACCCTGAGGTGAACGAGTTTTTCTTACTTTTTTTTTTAAAAATATTTCAAACATTTTTCTGTATTTTCCTTTTCGAATAAATCGTTTGATGACGTAATGATGACGTAATTTTTTTTATTATAAAAATACCGTTAAAATTATATTAAACAGCGTGAATAATTGTAAAATTTACTTGAAAGTTTGTAAACCGAATATGGCGTCGTTACAAAATTTTATTAATTGTTGTTATTGTTTTATTTAAGAGCCAAATTACGCGTTAAATTTGCGGTTAAACACGTAATTTGACCACGTGTTACTTATTAATTATTATTATTACTTAATTTTTTTTTTTTTCGTTGGACGAAATCGAATTAACGTAACACACACAATCGATTGTTTTTTTTTTTTTTTTTTGGAAAAACGGTTTGTAATTTTTTTCCCTTCTCTCTCCTCCCCCCTCCCCCTTTGTTTTCGTCCCATTTTTCCCCCAAACAAAAAAAAAAAATTTGATAATTATTACGTTGGTATTTCGATAATTTATTCACGGCATTATAATTATTATTACTAACCAAGGATTAAACCTGGAGAGAAAAAATAAAAATTACCGCCGTAATTTCCTCGTGTTTGTGAGAGAGAGAGATAGAAAATTTTTTTTTTTTGTAGGTTGTCGCCTTGTTTTATAAATATAAATCGTTATTGTTTTTCGTTTGTTGCATAAACTCACAATTTTATTAAAAATAAAATAATAATAAAAATTTAATTATACCACCCGATGAGTTAATAATAAAAAAAAAAATTACATCCAACAACAAACAACGTAATTAATAACGTTTCCGTCTTTTCTAGAAAAAAATAATGATGATGATGATGATAATGATAATAATGGGTAGTTTTCGCGGTTGAATATGAGGAAAAAAAAAAATTTAAATTTAAAAAAAATATCATAATAAAACAATTTAAATCGACAGAGAAAAAAAAAAAATTTAATTTTTTTGTTTTGGTTTGTTCGTTTGTTTGTTTGTTTGTTTGTTTTTTTTAATTACAGTCAGCGTTTTTTTTCTTCTTCTTCTTAAACAGGCACTCGTTTTGTTTACATAGAAAAATAATAATAATAATAATTGGTAATAAAATTGAGTCGATTGTTTTTTTTTTTTTTAATCGATTGACCCAGTAAAATAATGATCTATATATATATTTGTTTGTTTATTATTCGTACAAACAAAAACAATTTTCGTCTTGACCTACAAACGATGAATAGAGGTGGTAAATTTTTTTTTTTTACGACCGACAATGAAAAAATTTTTTTTTCGCATGAATGATTCATAATTAAATTAATTAAATCGTAAAATTGACGTTTTTTTTTCTTTATAGAATTTACACCGACGACGGGAGTTTTTATAAAAACAAGAGCGTGAGAAAAAATTTAAAATCGTGAGAAAATAAATAAAGTAAAGTTTTTGAATAAAAAAAAACAATATGATAGTAAACGGTACAATATTTCAAATATCAGAAATACAAAACAAACCGCCGCAATACGAACAATTATTAGCCGACGTATGGGTCGGCATAGTATTGACATTATTATTATTAAGTTGTGTTTGTTGCATGTGTTCGTGTTTGTTGTATCATAAATTTCAACAGTGGAAAAGATCAGGTACGTTATACCTATTTTCATCTTGTTTTTTTTTTTTTTTGTAATATTTGTTTAAAAAATATTTTCTCTCTTTCCAGCACTTAGAAGTAACGATGAACTTGACGTCACTTCATCAAGCGGAATGAACGTGGATTGCGAATCGTTACCTAGTTACACGATGGCATCAGGTTTACCAACATACGAAGAAGCCGTACAACAAATGGATAAAAAATCAGAAAAATCATCCGATAATAATTTATTTAAATCATCGGAACAGTGGCAAAATATAGAAAATAAAAATTCCTCAGTTTTTGATTATTTTCAAAGTTTAACAATGGAAAAAACATGAAACAAAAAAAAAAATTATAACCGAACGTATTTTTAAGACGATAAGATATCGATACACGTTCGAAAATCATCGGATCGAACGGGAAGATAAAAAACCGCGTTCGCGAGTGTTTGTTGCGTTGTTAAAACGTCTTCCAGTTTTTTTTTTTTTTTTATTTACTTCACACGATATTGACAACGTAAATAAATTTTTTTTAGATTTGACACGACATTTTGTTTGCCGTTAATATTAACGCGTTCTTTGTTGTGACGTCACACACGAAAATCATGGAAAATTCCAACAAAAAAAAAATTCTAGTCATTTAAAATATACGAGTGTACATATATATAAATAATTTTTTTTTCTTTTCCAGACTTTGAATGTGATATGAATTTAATTTTTTAATGTTAACCTTAGTTATAATATGCGGTAAAAAAAAAAAAAAAAAACGATACTGCCATTTGTATCTATTGACACTTTCATTTATGATTTTGTTTGCGTGTAAACGACGAATCAATAATAAAAATAAAATACTCGATTTAACTTTTAAATAATCAGTTATCATTATCATTATCATTATTATTATTTGTATTAGCGTCGTTTCAATTTACACGTTTTTAAACGACGGCGATAAATATTTTGTTTTTAAATAAAAAAAAAATTATATTCGTTCCTGTTTTAACCTTTTCCGCCATATTTAAATCGAACACGTAAGTATTTTAAATTACGTAATTTTTTTTACCGGAAAATATATCCTAACGGTTTTTTTCCGATTAAAATATAAACGATAACGGTTAAAATAGTTCGTCAGTTAAGATAATATAGTTTGATTAATCAGATTTTTTTTTTTTTTTTTATATTACTGTAATGGTGGTAATGCATAATCATTTACCCTCCTTTCCATTTCGATATTTTTTTTGAAAACTTTCATTTTTTAAAAATAATTATAATTAAAAAAAAAAATAAAAAAATTTAAGAGAGAAAATGGAAGAGAAAAAAGAAAAAAATAAATTTAAATTTTTTTTTTTTTAATAATCGACGAATCATCATCGATTGGTGGGGTTTTCTTTTTTTTTTTAAATTATTATCATTATTTTTACGGTAATTTCAATGAAAATTATTTTTTGCAAATGTATCGGAGTAATTTATTGTCATTTAAAAGTGTTTATTCATTTCTTGTAATGAAAAAAAAAAAAAAAAGAGTGAAAGTTTTTAAAAATCGACAACAAAAAAAAAAAACATCCGCCATTTTATTAAATTAAAATGATGATTACAAACGTAAAACTTATTTAACGTAACCGTTATTTATTTATTTATTTTAATATTATTAACGGAATGAAACGTTTGATTTTTTAAATAAACTTAACCGTCGTGAACTTCTCACCCCGGAAGTTTATTTTATTTTTTTTGAATTTTTAATAAATTTTTTAACGGTCAATTTTTAAATTATCTTTCGTCAACGGTCAATAATAATTTTTTAAATTAATTATAATTAATAATTAGTCACGCTAAAATTTCGTTTTATTTTAATTTTTTAAATATTATTACTAATACTATTATTATTATTTACATTTTTATTTAATTAAAAAAAAGAAAAAATTTTAAATCTATTTGACCGATTTACATAAATTTTAACGGTTTTTTTCCTTTGGTTGAACGCTCTTATTGCCACGTATAACTTATTGCCACTTTGACATAAATTAAAATTTTATTAATATAATATAAATAACGTTAATTATTATTATTTCGAATTGAAATTTCTGTAGTTTAGAATTTTCGTTCCGAAATTATTTTAAGAATAAAAAGAAGAAAAATACAAATTTAATTTTAAAAAAAGAAAAAAATGGCGCTAAATAATTTGAATTTATTTATTTGACACGTCTAAACTGTTGACACGATGCCTTGTTGCATATTTCATATAAGGACCTCTTGTTGTTAGATTTTTTTTTTTTATTTATATTTATATTTATATTTATTATTTATATAAAAATTTCGATGTCAATATTTAATATAATATTTAGTTAAAAATATTTTTTAATTTATTAAATGAAATGTTGAAAAAGGTAAAAAATTTTTTTTTATTAAATTCTTTTTGTTTTTATAACAGGTAAAGTTTAATAATCGTATAATGGCTGCTAAGTATTATTTATTATTTATAAAATAATTAAAAGTTTTTTTTTTTGTTTTAATGTGAAGTTGGTAAACTGTACATAATGTAAATTTTAATTGTAATAATATTTTAAAAACTTTAATTAAAATCTTTGTGAAATAATTTTAAAAATTTATGAGTGTTTTTTTTTTTACAGAAGTGGACAATATATTTATTATTTTTAATAATACCATCATGCTGTTGCTTTTACGTACCTGGAGTAGCCCCAGTAGAATTTAAAAATGGTTCTAGAATAGAAGTTAAAGCAGTTAAACTTACCAGTATGAAAACTCAATTACCTTATGAATATTATTCGCTTCCTTTTTGTTTACCAAAGAATGGAACTCTAGTTTATAAGTCTGAAAATTTAGGTGATTACTTTTTAATATTTTTTTTTAAATCTTTTAATAATTCGAATGTAAAACATGGTTACAAATTTATTTACAGGTGAGGTTTTAAGGGGAGATAGAATCACAAATACTCCATATGAAGTTTCAATGGGTGAAAACATCGAATGTAGACTTCTTTGCCATTCTCCTGGAAAACCGATGAATTGGAATGCGGATGAGTCTATGAATGTTATATCAAAGATAAAACATCAATATTATGTTCATTTGTATGTGTTTTTTTTTTTATTAATTGATTTCATTTAAAAAAAAAAACAAAACAAATAATCTTTTTTAAAAGAATAAATGTAATTTTTGCAGATTGGTGGACAATTTACCTGTGGCAACTAGGGTTGTCGACCCCAAAACATTAGAAGAAACTTTTAAATTAGGTTATAAACTTGGCGAATATTATTACAATAATGCATTTATTTACAATCATTTAAATATTATTTTGTATTATCATGCAAATTCTGATGGGTAAATATAAAATAAATTAAATATAAGTTAATAATCACATTCGATAATTTTAAATGTGCGGGGGTTTTTTTTTTTTTTAGTGAGCATTTTCGTGTGGTCGGATTTGAAGTTGAGCCTGTCAGTATAGATTTATTTGAATATACATTTAACAAAAATAAATGTTCTTTACCACAAAATGTAAAAATAAAACCACAGTCGGTTATGGCAAAAGGTACTGCATTATATTTTACATATTCTGTTAAATGGAAAAAATCTGATGTCGAATGGGCTTCCAGATGGGATATTTATTTAACAATGAAAGATGTAGATATCCATTGGTTTTCTATATTGAATTCTCTCGTAGTTGTTTGCTTTTTATCTGGTAAATCATTTTTGACATTATTATAATTAAAAAAAAAAAACAAAAATTTTTTTTTTGTCAATGTTAGAAAATTATTTATTTATTATTATTTTGTTTAGGAATTTTAACAATGATAATAATTAGAACTCTAAGAAAGGATATAGCTCGTTATAATGCTGATGACGGTCCTGACGAAGCTATCGAAGAAACAGGTTGGAAATTAGTACACGGTGATGTATTTAGACCCCCTAAATATCCAAGATTGTTTGCGGCGGTTGTAGGAACTGGAGTTCAAATATTCGTTATGTGTTTTATAACATTATGTGAGAAAATTAACGTGTATACGGTTGTTGTAAATGTGGCCATTGGGAAATTCCAATCACTTAATTATAAATTTTTGTTTTAGTTTTTGCCATGTTGGGTATGTTGTCACCTGCTTCCAGGGGAGCTTTAATGACCGCAGCCATTTCCTTGTACGTTTGCTTGGGAGTAGTTGCAGGATATTACTCTGCAAGAATTTACAAAACTTTAAAAGGACGTGACTGGAAACGTGCTGCATTTTTAGTGAGTGTAGAATTTAAATAAACATTTATTTTACAAAAGTCAACGAATCGAATTTTAAAACCTTTATTTTATTTTTAGACGGCGACATTGTATCCTAGTATAATTTTCGGAACGTGTTTTTTCCTTAATTTTTTCATTTGGGGAAAACATTCATCGGGTGCCGTTCCGTTCACAACAATGATCTCACTTTTGTGTCTTTGGTTCGGCATATCATTGCCATTAGTTTACGTTGGCAGTTATTTCGGCTACCGTAAAATTTCTTATCAGCATCCTGTTCGAACGAATCAAATTCCACGACAGGTTAAAAGTCCCTCGCGAAATCTCCAAAATATTTTTTATTACAAAATCGTATTGTTTAATAATAATTTATTTGTTATTACAGATACCTGATCAACCGTGGTACATGCATCCCGTGTTATCAACACTAATGGCAGGAATCCTTCCGTTCGGTGCCGTTTTTATAGAATTATTTTTCGTATTGACTGCCATATGGAAAAATCAATTTTATTATTTATTCGGATTTTTATTTTTGGTTACATTGATATTAGTTATTTCTTGCTCACAAATCTCAATCGTTATGACGTATTTTCAATTGTGCGGAGAAGTGAGTTGTAATTTTTCTCGTCGTTTTTTTTAATTTATTTAATTCCGCATTTTAAATAAATTTTAATTTTTCCATTTCAGGATTACCATTGGTGGTGGAGAAGTCTTTTCGTGTCGGGTAGTTCGGCTTTTTACGTTTTGGCATATTCTATATTTTATTTTTCAAACAATTTAGAAATAACGGAATTTATTCCCACTCTATTATATTACGGTTACACATTTCTAATGGTTTTAACATTTTGGCTTCTCACGGGTACGATTGGATTTTTCGCGGCTTATACTTTCATTAAAAAAATTTACAGCGCCGTTAAAATTGATTAAAAGAATTAAATGCAATCAATAAGAAAAAAAAAACAATTACAATCACGAAACTCGAGATTTTTTTTTTTTCTTTTTGTCATCAACGCGACTTATTTCGTTGATCGCGACAATAAATAAATAAATAAATAAATTTTTTAGAATCTCATAAATTTTTTCTTGTAAGAATAATGTAAACTCGGTAGGGAAAATATTAACTTTTAGATTTTTTACTTGAGAAAACAAAACAAAAAAAATGAATAAAAACATTTTTTAAAACCCCCCCAAAAAAAAAAAAATTAAAGGAGTTGGTTAATTATTATTTGAAACGACTACCATCATCGGCCATCTTTAAAAAAAGTGATATTTTATATATTAATTGTAAAATATTGATAATAAAGGCTAATTTAATAAATAATACTTATTAATTTATTATCCGATATATATATTAATGAGTAACGACATTTTATGTATCATGTACATGTTATTTTACACGCAAAAAAATTAATTAATAGGTAATTAAAAAATTTCACAAAATAAAAAAAAAAATAAGTAATAATTTAAATAATAAAATAATGTTGAACGAGTTTAAACTACTTGTCAGTAATATATAAATTATTATTATTATTATTAATATTTTACTGACATTTTTATATTTCTTTTTAAACAAGGAAATCTGCATTTGAACGTTTATTATTATTATTTTTTTTTTTTCTGCCGAGAATTAATCTATCTCACTTGGATAAAAAATTTATTTTCTACAATAATATATTGTTTAAAAATATTTTCAATATTGACATATTGAAAAAGTCTATTTACGTATAACAAAAATAATAATAATAATAATAATAATAATAATAATAACAAAAGAATATTTTTTTAAATAAAATTCCCGTTGTGAAATATTTTTTTTAAATTTAAAAATGTCTCGAACAGGAATAAAATAAAATGTTTAAACAGTTATTTTGATTGAATTCACATATGCATCCATTTTGTTTTAATTATTTAAAAAAAAAAAAAAAATTTTTTTTACATTGTGTTATTGAATGGAGTCCTCAACGGTTTTTTTAAAAAAATTTATTTATTTAATTTTCACTTTTTATTATTATTATTAACTCGGTATTAAAAATTTTATTTTATATTTTTTTGTTTTTACCGTTTAATAATTATTCCCCAATAATAAGACGTTTCAAAATCGTTTAAATCGAAAAAATTCTTTTATTTTAACTATATACATATAAAATTATTAATCTAACCGCCATTTTTATTTATAAATATTCGAAAATTAGAAAAAAAAATTTTTCTAAAGTTGGCAATATCAAACCATAGAGATTACATTAAATAATTGTATAAATTTGTTTTTTCCAAAGTTGGCAGATTGTATGTAGTTATAAAAAACGCCGATAGATCGCTCTCTTTTTACAGCAGTATAACGTAATTTTTCGAACGTGAAAAACTTCTTCGGTTTGAAAAATTTTGTTTTTTGTTTTTTATTCTACTTTTAAACGCGATCGGGCCGTTAAAAATTACTAAATGTTTTGTAAATTCGAAAATATTTACTTGTGATGTGTATAATTTATACATTTCGTTCACTTTTGTGTTTAATTAAACGCGACAAGTTTTGTTTTTTTGTTTGTTCGAAATGAAACGTTTAAAAAAAAACCGTTAATTTTTTTTTTAGTGCACGCTTCATCTTCATATTATAAAATCCAATTACATTTTTGTTTTTTACTTTTACTTTGCGACATCACATAGGGTAAGTTAAATAAATTATTTTCCTTAATAATAATAATAATATAAAAGTTTTATTCTTTTTAGTCTTTTAATTTTATTTAACAAATGAGAAAAAACAAAAAGAAAAAAAAAACGTTCAACAATTTAATCTTATTTTTTTGTATTTCGAATTTAAAAAATCAGATTATTTTCGGTATTTATTCATTCGTTTAATTAAAATATTAAATAACAAAGACTCGTTTTTTATTCAATGGGGTATATTAATATTAATAATCAATTTTTAATTTAAATATAATAAAACCCTCACAAAAAAAAAACCACCTAAAGCGATTGAGAATAAAATGAATTATTATTATTATTATTAATTTTATTACTTAACGGACTTTTTTCTACATAAATTTCCAAGCATTTAATAATAAATTTTTTTGTTTTTTTAAGTCGTTAACACGTTCTTACTAAGACTTATTATTATTAATATCGTTAATAGAAAACAAAAATTAATATTAACCGACAACGCATATAAATTATTAAAATAGGTTCTGTAATAAATAAATAACGTAATTTAGTGAAATTAATTTTGAAAAAAAAAAAAAAAAAACATAAAATAAGTCAAATTTGTTAAACTTTTTTCCGTTGATTTTAAAATTAACCGTTTTTAACGGAAAATGATAAAAAAAAAACATGGCGAAATATTATTTATTTATTTATTTATAATTGTTTTTCGTTATTGCGTATTTTATAATTAAAAAATTTTTCACCCCAATTTATTTAATTGTTATTATAAAAAAAAAAAAATTTTAAGGTAAAAATTAAAATTATTTTATTGGACGAATGAATTTTGTTATAACGGAGGCTGCGCCATATTTTAATTCTATTCGTCAGTTAGTGAAAGACCGTTACAAAGTTCGTCACGATAATGTTATAATTATAAAGAAAGTATTCGTGATTATTTACACGACTTCCGGAAAACGTCGGGAAATTTTTTTTATTTTCGACTCGTGATTTATTATTATTATTATTAAACGATTTTAATTAATTAAAAAAAATTTTCGTGTTTTATTTCGGAAGATAATAATAATAAAAATTATGATTTCACATTGAAGGAAAAAATGTAAGAAAAAATTTTCCCTCCCATTTTTTTATTAAGATTTATAAGGGCGTATTTTTTTTTCACTGCATAATAATTTCGTTAATTTTATTTAAAAAAGCAAAAAATTTTTTTTTTCGTTTCAAAAAATAAAAAATACGATTTCGAGAATTTCGAGAAATACCGTTTTTTTTTTTTATAAGAAATATGAAAATTTTTTTTTTTTTGGTTTTTTGCTCTTTTTTCATTCGGAAAAACCCAAAAAATTACACATAGGATTATTCAGGCATTTCCTTCAGGCAACGAAAAAAAAAAAAAAAAAGAAAATTGTCAAAAAAAAGAAAAACCGTTAAATTTGAATTAAATTTTCGTTTTTTTTTTTTTTTTTCGTTTTACAAAAATAAAACCCGATAAGTAAATTCAAAAAGTAATTTTGTCGTTGTCTTTGAGGGAAGGCGAGGGGAGGGGAGGATGGGGATGATAAATTAGGGATGATATTTTAAAAAATTTGCGACGTAATTTTTATAAATTTCATTCGTGAAACGGTCCGGAAAATTATTATTACTTTTTTTTTTTTTTTAATTTCACGAAAGTTTTCTTTTTTTTTTTTTTCTATTTCCTGTCTGTCTCTCTCAAAGAAAAATACCAATTGACGAAAAAAAAAAAACGAATTGAATAAAAAAAAAGGAATTAGTAAAACGTTTCAAAAACTAAAATCGAATTTTCACAATTAATTTATTTTACAAAAAAAAAAAAAATTTGTGTCAATTATTACTCGGTAATAAAATTATCTCGTTTATAGAAATGAGATTAATTTAATTATTAACGTATTACTTATTTTTAATAAGTAATTATTAACAACAATACATTATTTATTTTAATTAATAATAATAAAGGACGAAAAATGAATTAGGAAAGTAATTTAAAAAAAAAAAAATATAATTAATCATAATACGCATATATATATATATATATATATATATATATATATATATAAATTTTTTGTTTTATCAAGTTGGTAATCGTGTCCGCTAATCTATTAATTATCAAAGTTTTTATTTATTTTTTTTTCCACAGAGGGAATATTAATTAAAAAATATAATTAATTTGTGTCTCTCTCTCTCTCTCCCTGTATATTATTTTAGTATCGTATGTGAAACATTTGCTTTTTTCATTTAAAAAAAAAAATCGTTTTCCAAAAGAATAAT
>NW_002987786.1:103585-117083 GCF_000006295.1 Pediculus humanus corporis
TTTTTAATGTATTACAAACAAAAGAGAGATTTAAAATTATTTTCGAAGCAAAAAAAAAAAAATTTGCAAAAATCCCCTCCCTGCCCCCCTCCCCCGGTAAAAACAAAAACGAGAGTTCTATTAATTACGTAATTGTTATTTTGTGTGTGTGTGTGTCTCTCTCTCTCTCTCTCTCTCGTATAATAATCATTATCATTACATATTTCGATAATTAATTACGTTATTTTAATTAATAAAATAAAATATAAAAAAAAAAAGAGATCAAAAGAAAATATAAATGCGCCGTGATTTATTTATGCGTGACATTTTAATTACTGTTTTTTTTTTTATTACCGTAATATTAAATATTTTCAAAGTTTGTAATTTTTTTTTTTTTTGCTAAAAGAAAGTTTTCGTAAACTTGACAGCAAAAAAAAACTAAAAAAAAAACTAAAAAAAACTACACAAAAAAAAAAAAAACTCGGACAAAAATTAATTTAAAAAAAAAAAATAAAAAAGTTTTTTTTCTACGTAAATTAAAAAATTATTATTATTATTATTATTATTATTATTATTATTATTATTATTATTATTATTATTATTATTATTATTATTATTATTATTATTATTATTATTATTATTATTATTATTATTATTATTATTATTATTATTATTATTATTATTATTATTATTATTATTATTATTATTATTATTATTATTATTATTATTATTATTATTATTATTATTATTATTATTATTATTATTATTATTATTATTATTATTATTATTATTATTATTATTATTATTATTATTATTATTATTATTATTATTGAAACCTTTTCGAATCCCCCTTTTTGTATCCACTTTCAAAACCTTAAAATGTCTTCATCGCCTTTTTTGTATGTAAATTTTTTTTTTTTTTTTTTTCATTAAAATTTAATAACGAATTCGTCATTTCGTGAATGAAATAAAATATTTTTTTTTTTTTTTATCGATTTCATTATATATAAACGAACTATTATGGCGTTCGTACGTTCGTTGGTTGATATTTACCCTATCGATTACCCGTAAAACCTTTTCCGTCGTTTTCAAGGGTTTAAAGAAAATTTTATAGAATAGGATTTCAAATAATTCCTTTATTTCTTTTTTTTTTTTTCTCATTTACCTGCTTCGAAACGAAATAGTTTTGTAAATGTCTTTTTTTTAAACGTTTACGAAAATGAAACTGGGGAGGGGGAAGGAGGGGGTGGTTTTCTCTTTATACACGTTTCAATCTTAAAAGGTTTCGATTTTGATGATATCACTTCTTTTTAATTAGATAGTAAATACAATACGATATACTTGTTGACTGAGAAAGAAACTAATAAATAACGTTATTGTTAAACTTATTTAATATTATCTTTAAACTTTCACCTTGTTTTTCATTATTGTCCATTTCAAAAAGATCCTTTTTCAAAAATATAATAATAATAATTTAAAAGCCTTTTTCTTTCCTTTTTAGTTTTAAATTAGATTTTTAATTCATAGTTTTGTTTTTAAACCTTTAAACCTTTTTTTTTTTGTTTCTTAGGCCACACAATTTAAAAACAACTACACGAACGGAATAGAAACATTTTGTTATTTTAAAATATCATTATTATCATCATCACCACCGCCATTGTTCATTAATGACGTAAGCAATTTTAATAAACTTGTAAACGAACGACGACTCTTTATTTAATTTAATTATTTACAAACGATTAAGTATTTAATTATTTATAATTTCTTTTTTAACTTTGTTTCACGCACATTTTCACCGTATTTAAAAGACCCTTAAAAAACATTTTTTTGGGGGGTAGGGGGGAGGGTGTGAAATTAACATGGCGAAATCGTTTTTGCGGACATTACAACGACGTTTAATTACTTTTATTAAACTCACCTTATTTAAAATTAATTAACCTTATTTAAATTTTTATAATTTAATTTTGTTCGTTTAAAACTTTTACGCACGGGTTAAGAGGGGGAGGGGGAGGGAGAGACCTTTGATAATTATCATTATTATTTTTTTATTGCTTTCGCCATCGGTGGAATTACGTCGTTTCTTAAACCACCTTCGAATTATTATCATTATTAATATTTTAATTATTTACGCGCGCCCACGTGACAGGTATACGGAAACGTCGTTAATTATTTATTCTATTTTTTTTTTGATTGATGACGTTCGGTTTGTCGGTCGACGCGTTTCTATATTTGTCTGTTTGTTGGTTTTTCGAAAAACAAAACCGTCTGCTAAAAGTAACTTGTGGATTGGGTGTGGTTACACACCATTCTTTAGTTTCCTTTTCCGTTTGTTTTAGAAAAATTTTTTTTTTCCGGTGGAAAATTTTCAGGTTTACATTTCACGATATTTACTTAATACATTTCATTTTTACATCCGATTGTCATTAATTATTTCCTCCATTATTTTCCCTTTTATTATTATTATTATTATTATTTCGAATCGTAAAAAAAAAAAATTAAATAAATACAAAAAAGGAAAAAATGTTTTTTTTTTTTTTTTTTTTTTAAATTTTAAATAAGTTTATTTGTTTTGTCTCTCGACAAAAAAAAAAAAAAAATTTCCAGTGGGAAAAGGGTTGTAAAATAGCAGAAGAGGGAAATTTGTCGGAAAAGTTCGATATGGGGGCCCTCATTAATATTTCCGTTTTTTTTTTTTTTTCTCTCTCTCTGAAAAACGATCGAATCGACCCGCAATTTTTTTTTTTTCATTTTATTTTATTTTTTTAAATTATCAAAAGGTTTATTATTATTAATATTATTATTATTATTATTATTATTATTATTATTATTATTATTTTTATTATTATTATTATTATTATTATTATTATTATTTTTATTATTTTTATTATTATTATTATTATTATTATTATTATTATTATTATTTACGGGGAAACGTCGCAAATGAAAAGAATACAAAAAAAAAAAAAAATTTTTTTTTCCCCCTATTCGGAGAAAAAGTCATTTTCATAAAATAATATAAAAAAGAAAATTTTTTTTTTTATTGACGTGGAAGAAGAAGTAGAATTACAGTCGTATCATTTACTTATTTTTTTTATAAGATAAAAAAAATAAAAATTTTCTTTGTTAACGGCATCGTGAAAATTTTTTTTCCGATACGCGATAATAATAAAAAAAAAAAAAAAAAAACGTCGAATCGAATTTAAATTTTCATTTTTTTTCTTTTTTTTCTTTTTTTGTTTTTCTTTATGCTAGCAAAAATAAATATTTGCTATTTTTAAAATAGTTTCGTTCTTTCTGTTTTTTAGCAAATAATTTTAACGATGTGAGTGATATTCAATTTACTATTATCATTATTATTTTTATCATTATTATTATTATCATTATTATTATTATCGTTATTATTATTATCATTATTATTATTATCATTATTATTATTATCATTATTATTAATATTTCTTCTTCTTTGTTTCCTTAGATTTCCTTTCTTTCTTTTTATATATATATATAATTGATATTTTCTTTAACTTTTTCTTTTTCTTTTCTTTTTCCGTCCATTTCCCCCTCTCCCCGCCCCCCTACTCATTCCATTTTCTCATATTTCCGGTAACCGAACTTTTCTTTTCTTTTCTTTTCTTTTCTTTTTCTTTCTCTTTTTTTTTTGAACGAAAGATTTTTTTTTATAACGAACATCTTTTTTTCGTTTTTTTTATTTACGTGGTATAAAACGAAAATTTTTTTTTTTTTTTTCTGCGAATGACGGTTCAACTACTTCCACGATAAAAATAATAATAATAATAGTTATAGAAAATTTTTTTAAAAAAGTTTTAAAGGGAAATTATTTTCTCTTGTTAAAATTTTTAATATCAAAGTCGTCGATCGTGAATTTAAATTGTTAAAAAAAAAAATTTTTTAAGGGTAGGAGAAATAAGGGAGGTAGGATTTAAAGTCGCAATTGATTGATAAAAAATTAAAATAATTTTTTTATTTTACAATACGAGTTCCGACCCTGTTCGATTCAATGTTAAAATTTTTTAAAAAAATTTTATTTTTGGAAAAAAAAAAAAAATTTAAACAATAATAAATTTAAAAACAACAGAAGAAGGAAAAGAAAAAAAAACGTTTCTCAATCGTCGTCGCTTTTTTTTCGTTTGTTTTTTAAACAACTTAAAGTAAACATAAAAAAATTTGTTGATTTTTGTTAATCGGGTTTCACCACCACCGGAAATGACGTTTTATTACTATTATTATTATTATTATTATTATTATTATTATTATTTTACGTAAAAAAAAAAAAAAATTAGTTTTTTCAAAATAACAAAACGTAATAAATTCAAACGGTTTTTTTTTTATCTATATATACGAAAATTAACAACAACAACAACAACAACAACAACATAAACTACAACAAACGCGTCATTAATAAAAAAATTCGACTCCCCATAAAAAAAAAAAAAAAATTAATTTAATTTAAATTTAAAAATTTTTTTTCCCACCTTTTTGATGATTATTTTTCAAAAAAAAAAAAAAATGTCTACTGTTTTCCTTTAGAGTATTAATTTTTTTCCCGGTTTTTTTCTCTTCATTTTATAGCGAAAGTTTTGAACGATTTTAAATAAAAGAAAAAGCAAAGTTTTGAATTTGTTTACAAACATTAACGAAAATAGCAGAAAACTTTTTTTTTTTCTATCTGTTCGATGTCTTAGAAATAATTTATTTAATAAAGAAACCCCCCACAAAAACGAATTCTCCATTTATAAAAACGTCTCCTGGATTTTATCAATTTTTTTTTTTTTTTTTTTTTTTATCCAGAATCAAAAAAGTCCGTCCCGCGTGAATAATAATAATAATAATAATAATAATAATAATAATAATAATAATAATAATAATAATAATAAACGGAGAAAAAAAAAATAAAAAATAAAAGTTTCTATAAAAGATGTTTTTGATTTATTTATTCGGGTGAAAATTAAATCGGAAACAGAAGTTATTTCTTTTCTTATTTTTTTTTTTTTCTGGGAAAAAAAATCACGGGGGATTTTCTTCCTTTTTTTTTTTGGTTAAAAATTCGGATTTTTCCTTTTTTTTTGTAAATTTTGGGAAAACTTTTTTTTGGGAATTTTTTTTTTTGTGATTTTCCTCCGGTTTAAACTTTTGATAATGTTAGTAAACAAAAAAAAAAGTTTACGTATTTAATATTATCTTCTTTATAAGTTATAAAAAAAAAAGATTTTCCATTTTAAAACCTAAAAATTATTTTTTTTTTGCATAACCATTAAAACACTAAAGAGAGAGAGAGAGAGAGAGAGAGAGATAAGATGAGGGGAAGGGGAGGGGAAAAGATTTTCTAGACATTGTAAATAAGAATAAGACAATAAATGATGGCGAGGTTTAATTCCTACTTAGTTAATTTAAATCATTTTCTTATCTTACGCACAATGTAAAATTAATCTCTGACGCACACGCACAATACCGCGAGATTCTAATACCGGAAGTTTTAAGGATTTTTTTTAATTTAAAGTTCACAACGTTAAAATTTGTACCTGTCATAACACGTGATGAAATATCATAAAAGAAAATTTTTTTTTTTCCTTTTTTCGTTCGATTGGGAAATTTTGAGGAGAGAGAGAGAGAGAGAGAGAGAGAGAGAGTTAGAAATAGATTTTCTTACGCGAATGTAAAGAAATTTTATAAGATAAGTTTAGTTTTTTTTTTTTTTTTTTACCCATTTTTTCATAAAAATTCTTTGACTGTGACGACACGACACACTCACGTTAGTTTTAATAATTTTTCAAATGATTTTTAACGTTTTCAAAAAGACAAAAAGAAAACTTGTTTCTTTTTCCACGCACTCGCGCACTCACGCACTTTTTTTTCTTTTAATATTTTTCGCATCGCCGCCTTTTCAATCTTATCCGTTGTCGTTTTCTTAATGAAATTTCATAATATTTTCCTTTTTCGTTTTTTCCTTTTTTTCCTTTTAATTATTATTATTATTATTATTATTATTATTATTATTATTATTATTATTATTATTATTATTATTATCATTATTATTATTAATATTATCATTATTATTATTATTTGATTTTGCTTGTTATAAAGTTTTAAATTTTTTTTTTTTTTTGTTTTTTCCACTTTGTTTTCTTTTTATTTTTATTTTTACTTTTAAATTTCTTCTCTTTTATTTTGCATTATCATTATTTTTCTTTTTTTCTTATTTCTTCTCGCCCCCCCCCCGCGCTCTTTTAAACAATTACATTATATCTTTTAAACTTTTACATTATATCCAGACGTTTTGATATTTTATTCCAGAAAATCTTAATTATTTATTTTACTCAGTCGATCAAAAAGAAAAACAAAAAATAAAATTTTCTTTTTTTTAATTCTTCAATTTCCCGAAAAAAAAAAAATTATTTTGACTCGTAAATAAATAAATAATAATAATAATAACATTTGAAACTTTTCTTGTATGATTGAGTACATCTTAAAAAAAATAATATTTATTATTATTATTATTATTATTATTATTATTATTATTATTATTATTATTATTATTATTATTATTATTATTATTATTATTATGGTTTCTACAAAGCATAAGTTTGAATTTTTAAAAATTTAAAAACAGCATAGGAAAATACGTGCGATGTATGTAAATTTTGACTTTTTTCATCATTTTCATCGTCATCATCATCATCATCATCATCATCATTATTATTTTTTTTATGTAAACCTTTTCGGGAAACCCACTGTAAACCTTTTGAGTAAACCTTTCATTTAAATTATTATTCGAGTCGTAAAAAAAGGAAAAAAAAAAAAGGTTTTCACATTATGCTTACGTAAAATTTTCTTTAATAAAACATATGTGCGTGTATGTGTGTGTTTGTGTGTGTGTGTGTGTGCGTGTGCGTGTGCATGGGTTTTTGCATACGCGTAATATACGCAATGCGTATTGTTGATGACACATATATTTTTTTATATTAGGTTTAAAATTAATAATTTTTTTTTTTTAAATGCATTTTCACGGTGCCCGGAAGCTAACGAAAAAAGTTTTTCCGGTTGGAAAAATTTGCGGTTATTTGTAAAAAATTTAATTTTTTATTTTTAATAAAAAAAAATTAAGAAAATGAAAAAAAAAAAGGTTTTAAAATTTTTATTGCGTATGTTACGAAAAAAAAAAATTTTGTTTGACATTTTTTTTTTTTTCTGTAACCACTGAACAACTTTTCATTTTTAGAAAAAAAAAAAAAAATAACATTAATAAATAATAAATAAATTTCAAAGCCTTTTTTTTTTTTTTTTTTGGAAAAGTTGACTTTTTGCGGAAAAGCTGAAAGTTTTCTAACTTTTCCTTTTTTTTTTATATTCAAATTTACAACTTGAAAAAAAAATTTTAAATTCATTTAAAAAAATTTTTTTTTTCTTATTCGTTTGATTCCATACTTTTTTTTAATTTTATTAAATTATTTGAAAAAAAAAAAATAGAAAACCGCAAAAAAAAATTAACGCGAATAAAAATAAAAAAGGGGGGGGGAAATAAATTTGGCAACAACGCAATTAAAACAAAAACAAAAATGGATTCCTTCGTTCGTTAGTTCGTTCGTTTGTTAAATAAATAAATTATATAACCAGTTAAAAAAAAAAAAAAAATTTCCCGAATCGCGAAAAAAATTTAAAATAATAATAATAGTAATAATAATAATAATAATGATAATGATAATGATAATAATAATAATGAAATTCGAAACTTGATTATAAATAATTTTTCTTTCCAGGTTATTTTCTTTTTTTCTTTTAAATTAATAACCAGGAAAAATAATTTTCTAAGAATTTAAAAAAAAAAAAAAAAAAAAACGAAAATTTGTTTTTCATTTAGTTGAAAAGTTATTTTTATTATAATTAATTATTATTATTATTATTATTTATTAATGAAAAGGTTGTCAATTTACGTTATATAATAAATACTACGCTTCACTTTTAAAAAGAAATTTTCTGACCCATTTTTTTTTTCTTTCACTTTTTTCGGTTTCCTTTTGAAAATTGATTCCAAAAAAAATTTTCTTTTTTTTTTTTTTGTATCGTGTCACTAACAAAAATAATTTTTTATTTTTAAAAGATTTAAATTAAAAATAATAATAATGATAATAATGATAATATATTTTTTTAAAAACTGGTAAATAAATGGCTGGCAAATTGAAAATAGAAAAAAAGTTTCCTACCGGAAATGATTCTATTTAAAAAAAAAAAAAAGAAAAAAACGGAAATTAATTTTTTAGATTTAATGACTTTATTTATTTTCAATTCAATTATATCGATATATTCTTTCAACTTCCGCCGACGCCACCGACGCCATTTTCTCATATTATTATTATTAGTATTTCATATGAAATTCAAATGCGTGTTTTTTTTTCCCACGGAAAATTTTCCTTTAACAAAAATAAAAAAAAGGCGAAAATTCCGTGAAATAATTTTTTTTTATTCGCAACTAATTAAAATTGAATTTTCCTTTTTTTTTTTTTTAATTGCGATAGCTATTTTCATTCATTCGAGATCTCGTTTTTTTTTTCGATCGTTTATATTTCAACGAATCGATAAACCGGAAATGATGCTGATGATACTAATAATAAAAATAAATTCTTTTTCGAAAATTCGCATTGTTTAAACACGTTCTTTTATTTATCTTCTTTCTTTCTCTTTTTATCTAAAAAACTTTTTTTTTCCCCCCCCTATTTTTCGTGTCAGCAGATTTTTTTTTATAAATTTTTTCCAATTTCTAAAGTTTTTCCAAAAAAAAAAAAAAAAAAAAAAAAAGGCGAATCATTCATTCTTACTTTATTCCTACGTATTCATTGTAGTGATTTCATAACCGGAAACGTTTCACAATCCACATTTATTTGACATGTTATTTATGAAATTATATTATTCCATTAACAATTTCATTTTGAATGAATTTTTCTAACTATTATTATTATTATTATTATTATTATTATTATTATTATTATTATTACTATTATTATTATTATTATTATTCATTCAATAACGTAACGCGCGACGCCTTTAAAATAATAATGATAATAATAAAGATTGAAGGTTAAAATTTTTTGTTAATAATAAGTTTATTAAGTTAGAATTCATTGTGCGAGCAAAAATTTTTTTTTTTTGTGACGTCATTAAAGGTTATTTTTTTTTATTGTGGTAGTTAAGAAAGGTCAGGAATCTTCGAGAAAACAATAAAGACGATAATTATTGGCGAAGGTTTTTTTTTTTGCGCACGCGCGTTTGACAAAACAAACTTTTAAAAAAGTAATAATAATAATAATAATAATAATAATATTGCCATTATTCGTTAGAAACGGTAGCTTGGGAGGAGGGCGGGGGTGGGGGTGGGAGTGTGTAGTAAAACTTTTTCGGAATATTTATTTAAGTCTTATAAATTTTGATTTAACCCCTATTAAATTATTTTTTTTAAAAAAATTTTTGTTGTATTGCGTTCACATTTTTTTCTTTTCCCCTCCTCCCCTATTTCTTCCCTTTACCGCCATCTTTAAAAAAAATGTTTTATGGCATTTCCGTAAAAGTTTTTTTTTAAATAAAGTTTTTGAAAGTTTCATGCCAACGCCCACCCGCCCACACATACACACTAGGAAAAGAAATTTTCATTTCAAAAACACTTCAGGGGTTGTTGCGTCTGGGTTAATAATAATAATAATAATATTTGCAATGTTTTTAAGTTATTACATTAAAACTCACGGGTGCGTAAGTGCGTAACGAATAATTTTATTTTATTATAAACTAAAACCGATCGAGTTTTAATTATAAACTTTAATTTTATAATTAAAAAAAAAAAAAAATTACAAACGAGTTTTTCAATTATTATTATTATTAGTATTATTATTATTCGATAATTTCAGTTTAAAACGAGGGAAATTTTTTTTTTTTTTTTTATTTTTTTTTGACCAAAACCGGAAACCGCATTGTGTAAAAAAAAAAAAAAAGATGAAAGAGTAAAGTTAAATGTGTTTAAAGTTAAAAGTTATTTCCTTTTTTTTTTTAAAATTTAAATTTTAAATTTACCAAACGTTAAAAGTTTAAAAAATAAAATAAAATAAAAGTTGAAAAAAAAAGCTGAGATTTAATTAACAACAAAATTAAATTAATCAAAAGTTCTTTTTTTTTGAGGGGGGGAAAGGGAAGTGAGAGAGAGAGAGAGAAAATGAGGCGAAAGGGGGGGAAGGAAGAGAAGGGGAAAAAACGTTAATAATCACGTTTCGGAAAAGGAGATTTTTTTTTTTTATTTGTTAAAATTGAAAAAGGTTTTTAATATGTTAAAATTAATCAAATCAATGTTTTATTTATTTAAAAATTGGCAACACTGTCTCATGAACCGGAAACCCACTTTTTTACTTAAAAATTTATTGTTGTTGTTGTTGTTGTTGTGGTTTGTGTTTTCATACGGAAATAAAAATAAAAATTTAAATAAAATAAAACGTTATTTAAAAATAAATAAATAAATTTTTCCGTCGGGAGACAGAGGGGAAGGAGAGGGAGGAGGTAGAAAAAAAAGCGCGAAACGTAGTAAAATTTAAAATTTTCAACAAATGACGCAAACAGTTTTTTTTTTTTTTTTTCCAATTAATTAATTGAAACGTTCTAATAATTTTTTTTTTCACTTGTTTTTCCCAATTAATTTTACTGTCATGTACAAATATTAATATTAATTCGAAGCAACAGTAAAAAGAAAATTTTTTTTTTTTATTTTCCGGAAAAGGAAAAACATTTCCGCCTCCCCTCCTTCTCCGCCCGCCCCGTCAAATCAAATAAAAAATAGTATTTTAAAACATAAAAAAAAATATAATAATAACAATAATAATAATAACAATAATAATAATAACAATAATAATAATAATAATTAATAATAATAATAATAATAATAATAATAATAATAATAATAATAATAATAATAATAATAATAATAATAATAATAATAATAATAATTAAATAAACAAAAACACGTGATCCGACGCGTATTTTTTTTCTTTTTTTTCAAATATTGGTAACAATTATTTATAAATTTTTTTTAAGGTTTGTTTGTTTGTTTGTTTGTTTGTTCACGCGACGTAAATCGAATTTATTATTATTATTATTATTATTATTATTATTATTATTATTATTGATGAAGTTTTTCATTTGGGAATTTTTTTTTTTTCTAAACAAAAAAAAAAATTAATTTAAAAGTTTTCTTTTTTTTTTTTTTCTTTTATTTACTCTGTGAAGAGGGGAAAAAACCATAGAAGTGGATAATCCGATGACGTAAAAAAAAAAAATTAATAATAATAATAATTAATAAAAAGGTTTTTCTTTTAATACGATAACGGAAACTTTTTATAAAAAAAAAAGGAGGATTATAATAATAAAATTTGTCGTCTGCTTGATAAGGTGTGTTGAAATGCGTGGTCGTACCTTTGAGGAATTAATAATACTTTAAAGTATCTTGAAAAAAAGAAAGGGGGAGGGGGGTTATTATTAAAAATAAAAAACGGGGAGCAATAAACTCTAACGTGGAAAACTTGCCTTTAAATTGCCAAAAAGTTGGGGGTATTGTGTCGGATTCGAAACAAACGTTCAATTTCTTTTTTTTTTTTTTTCGAAATTTTTTTGTAATTGAGCTTTAATTGAAAGGAAAATTTTTTTTTTTTTTGCTTACGAGGGAGAAGAAAATGTCGAAAAGAAAACAAACAAACAAACGAACGAACGCTTTTTTTTTTTTTATTCGAGTAAAAATGTCGAAATTTAATCTCCAAGCAACACTCGGGGCGAATGTTAAAAAAAAAAAAAAAAAAAACGGAAAAGCTTGAAGTAAAAAAAAAAAAAAAGAAAAATCAAAACGACGCCTGTCAAACGCTGGAGTGTTAAGGGATTAAAAAAAAAAAAAAAGAAAATTTTTTCAAGGTTAAAATATTATTTTCAAGGTCGAAATTTTCTTTTTTTTTTTTTTAAATAAAAAGTTTTCTGCTTTTTTATTTTTTTTAAATAGTTCTGATTAATTAAAAATAAAAAATAAAAATTTTAAATCGTTCACGTCAAAATTTTAAACGTGGTTATAGAAAAAATTAAAAACAAAAAAAATCTAATTATTGTTCGATGGTTAATTGTTTTTTAACAAGAAAATTTTTTTTTTTAAGATGTCGTGAAAGTAGAATAATAATTTTTTTTTTTTAAGGATTTTTAAATCTTTACGAATCTTTTCGCGTAATTTTCAAAAATTTAAATTTTCTTTTTACTTTTTTTTTTCTTCTGCCACGTCATACTAAAATTTATTTTCTTTTCTTCCCGATATGCTTTAGTAACCCATAAATTTCAAAAAAATTTTTCATTTTCTTTTTTCTTTTTTTTTTTTTTTTTTAGTTTCACGAACTTGGCTTGTATTTTTCTTATTGATCATTTTAATATTTTTTCCACGTTGTTAAGCCAAAAAAAAAATAAAATAAAAATGGCAACGTTGCATTCTCGAGTTTTTTTTTCCCGATTTTAAAACATTTTTCCAAAAGCGTAAAAAAAAAAAAAAAAGTCTGAAAGCTTTTCTCACACTTATTATTATTATTAATATTTTTTTTTTCTTTCTTTTTACTTTTTCGAACAACAACAATAATAATAATAATAATAACGTTGTAAAGCTTTACGTTTGTTTTTTTTTTTCGTTTCCATTTGTTAAAAAAGGAAATAAAAAAAGGAAAAAAAAAGGAAAAAAAGGAAAAAAAAGAAAAAAAAGAAAAAAACATGACCTTTTGAATTTTCCCCCTTTTTCCCCCCAAAAAAAAAAAAAAAAAAAAAAAAAAATTTAAGAGGAAATTTAATTTTTTTTTTTTCGACAAATTTAAAAAAAAAAAAAAAAAAAAATTTCGCTCGAATTTCGAAAAAAAAGAAAAACTTCTTCCAGAGGGAAAAAAAAGAAAAAATAATAATAATGATAATAAAATTAACGTAAAGTCTGGACGCGACAGGAATTCTTAAAGTTTTCAAAAAGAAAGAACACTCGTATATAAATATTAAAATAACTTTCACGAGGGAAAACCACGAGGAAAATTTGAGAAATTCTCTATAATATCTGCTCCCACTTTATAAATTTACTATTAATATTATTATTATTATTATTATTATTACTTTCAAGTTTATAATAATTCGGGGAGGAGGGGTAGAGGGTAGGAAGTAAGGAAATAAAATAAAATAAAAATTTTTTTTTTTATCGTATTCGTTCGTTTTTGACAAACGGGAAAAAGAAAACGTGACGAAACGAAAACGTGGAAGTAGTAGTAGTCGTGGAAAGAGGAAAAGAATAAATAAAAAAATCGCGAATTCGGTTTTTTTCAATTTCAAAAATTTTCCTTTTGGCAACCATTTTTTTTTTTTTTTTTTTTTTGTAAAAACCGACTTTTGATTTTTTTTTTTTCCTTTGTGCAAAATATTCAAAAGATGGCGGAGAAAAAAAAAATTTTCTTTTTACGTGTTCTTTAATAAAAAA
>NW_002987786.1:117216-135173 GCF_000006295.1 Pediculus humanus corporis
TAATTTTAAAAAAAATTTTCTTTTTTTTTTTTCCCCCCCTCCTCATCGATCTTTATCATTTTTTTTTTCTCGTCTCTTATGTTTACCAACCAACCGTTTTTTTTAATTCCAAAAAAATAATTATTATTATTATTACTTAATAAAACGTTTCACTTAACAACAAAGATGATAATAATAATTATTATTATTATTATTTATTTATTTTCCACGGTGTTTTCACGGTTAATTACCTAATATGGAATTACAACGACGGAGAGAGAGAGAGAGAGAGAGAGAGACAGAAAAAAATATTTATTACTTCCCTTTTCCCCCTCTTTCCTCTCTCTTTACCCACCTTTTCCCCCTCCTTTCCTTTTACTTTTCGTTTTTTTCAGTTTTCCAGCTGACCCATTTAAAAAATATATCATTTTCCCGCGTTTTTTTTTTTTAAATTTTTAAAATTTGTTTTTGTTATGTTGGCAACGTTTCGTTTTTAAAAAAAAATTTTTTTTGTAAAGGGTATATAAATTAAAATTTATTTTCTATCGAATAATTTTCTTTTATTTTTTGTAAAAAGAAATTAAATTTTTTTTTTTTTTTTTTTAGAAATTAATCGAAAGGAAACGGAAATAAAGTTTTTTTTTTAAATTATATCGTCTGCTAAAATCAGATGTGCGTATAATAAAAAAAAATTTTTTTATCGTAATATACAAAAATTTTTTTTTTTTTTTTTTTTTTTTTTTTTTAAAAAAAATTCATAGACTTTGATTCGAAAAAAAATTTACGGCCGTTTTTGTTTTTTTTTTATTACTCGGTAAAAAGTAATTCATTATTAAATCCATCATTTTTATTATTTACATTTTCCAAAAAAAAAAAAAAACTTTTTCTTCTGCTAAAAAAAAAACCATTTGGTAGCTTTGGGTATTAAATTTTTTTTTTTTTTGTAGCGAGGGGGAGGTGGGAGGGTGAAAGAAAAAAAAAAAGAAAATTTGAAAAATATCAAAATTTTTAAAAGCTTTTTTCTTTTCTCTCTCTCTCTCTCTCTTTTGCTCTTTTGCTCTCTCTCTTATTCATTTCTTTTCTATCCCCTTCCCTCACTACCCCATCCCCCCTTAAAAAAAAAAAAAAATAATCCTTCGAAATCGTTTTTATTTAAAGGTATAAAAAAAAAAAAAAAATTTTATAAATCGAAAATTTTGAATTTCAATTGGAAATTATTAGAAAATTTTCAACTTTTAACCTTTTTTTTTTCACTCCTCCTCCTCTTTCTCCTCCCCATCCCCACCCCCACGTATTTTCCCTTTCTCTAAAGTATTTCCGGTTAAAATTTGTTTGCATATTGAATTGATTTTTTTTTTTCGTCTCCGTTATGATTATCATCATTATTATTAATGTATATTTTTTTTTTTAAATTTTCCATAAAATAATTTCTTATTTAAAATACAAAATATGCTAATAATAAGATAATGATAACAAAACAAATAATATATGAATGAATTTATTATTGGCAACTGCAGTTCGCGTTTTAATTAAATATTCAAAAATTCATTCGTTCTTGTTTTAACGATTTTTATTTAATAATTTTGCCTCCCCCCCCCCGCGGATGACAAAAAAAAATTTTTTTTATTAAAAAAAACGGATGCTAAATAACAAATAGTTTTCAAACTCCTTCATCATCCCTCTTTTACTAATTAATT
Organism: Pediculus humanus corporis; assembly: GCF_000006295.1. Taxonomy (NCBI): domain Eukaryota; kingdom Metazoa; phylum Arthropoda; class Insecta; order Psocodea; family Pediculidae; genus Pediculus; species Pediculus humanus. The sequence continues at coordinate 118,893 of NW_002987786.1, forward strand.
ACGTCATAGTTCGTAAAATTACTCTGACTGTTTTAAAGAATTTTTAATAAATTTTTTAAAATAGTAAAAATTTCTAGAAAAAAAAACTATGACGTCAATACGTCAATACGATGAGCGCACGAAAAAAAAATTTTTTTTTTGTTATTGACATCATCATCATCATCATCATCAACATCATCATCATCATCAACATCATCAACATCAACATCATCATCATCATCAACATCATCATAATCAACATCATCATCATCATCAACATCATCGTCATCAACATCATCATCAACATCATCAACATCATCATCATCATCAACATCATCGTCATCAACATCATCATCAACATCATCATCATCAACATCATCATCATCATTATTATTATTATTATTATTATTATTATTAAACTTTTCTATATTTACGGTAAATAAATTTAAATTATTTCTTTTCTTTAGAAAACTTTCATTATTATTATTATTATTATTATTTAATTTGACGAAAAAGTTTAATGAACCGTAGCGGTAAACAAAGGTTATAAGGTTATATAAATAAATTTTTTTTTTTTTTTATAGCTCGTTTAAATAAATAGCGACTATAGGAAAATTTAAAGTCACGTGACGAAAATTTAAAAAAAAAAAAAAACCATTTCTTCTGCTTTGCATTTTCTGATTTTTTGCTATATATTTTTTTTTTATAGTCTATTGATAATATTTAAACAAATAGTCGTAGCAGTAAATAATAATAATAATAATGTAAAGATAAAAGCTATAAACCGAACCATAAAATGACTATTCGAAATTTAATTTTCTATAAAAAATAATAATAATTGCTATAAAATATTCAATTAAAAAAATTAAAATTTTTATAGCGCACGTAAAAATTTTACGTCATTAGCGTTCGATCGCTTATCATTTTCTATTATTTATTTATAGCGTGTGTGTAACCTTTCTTTCGATGATAATTTTTCCTAAATAAGCATATTTTTAAGCTAATGTAAAATTATAGCTGAATACGTTCGAAACGCTATAAATAATAGACTCGACAATTTAAAAACGATTTATTATAGCGCTATAATTAAACGCTGAGTGATATAACATTAATATAAAATTAATATTAATTTGCAATCATTTAAAAATAATAAAATTTTAATTAATTTAAATTCACGTGATGATAATGATAATTAATAATTTAAATAAAGGCTAATCTCCAGACTTTTGTAATCTACAATGTAAAGGTTTTTTACACAACCTTTCAGTCTATTTATTTTCATTATCTTCCCGAACCTTTCTTTCTTACTCTCACAATATTCGACACGGATAATAATAAATTTCACTTTTTTTATTTAAATGAAATTTTACTTATAGAAAATTAAATTTTAATTTATTCACGTGTAACCCTATTAATTATTTAATTTTTTACGCGAAAAAAATTCGAATTTTTTTTTTTTACCTTTCCTTTCGTTACGTTTCGTTCGATTCTAGCCCCCGTTTTTATTATTATTATTAATATTTTTTTTTTTAATCGAGCTAAAGGTAAAGACAAAAAGAGACAGAATGAGAGAAAGACAGTGAGAGAGAGAGAGAGAGAGAGAGGGAGGGGAAAAAGATAAATAATAAAATAATAGAGGAAAAGTTTTTCCATAGAAAATTATTTTAATATTTTTACTTTTACTCTTTTATTTTATCTTGTGCCATTTCTCCTCTCTCTTTCTCTCTCTTTCTCTCTCTTTCTCTCTCTTTCTCTTTCTTTCTCTATTCCTTTCTTTCGCTCTCTCTCTCTCTTTTTGTTTTAAATTTCTTTTAAAAAGAACAAATTTACATATATTTATTTTTTTAAAATTTTCTTTCGAGTTTTGTTTTAGAAAACAATAAATGATTTATGTGGTTTTATTTATAATAATAATGATAATAATAATAATAATAATAAAAGTCAATAGTCGTACTGAACACACCCGTCCGATTATAAAAAATTAAGGGAAATTGAGGGGGGGGGGTACTAAGTAAGACAAAGACGGAACCATAACAATTCTTGTTTGTTTGTTGACCTGAAACAATTCAGGAACCAACTCGTTTTCATCTAAGATGGACTGAGAAAAACATACAAGAATTGATGTGTAAGACATTAATTCGCAAACATTTATTCCTTAGGGATCAATTTTACCTCTGGAATAAATGTTGGAGAAAAAAAAACTCCGTCAAACACGTAAAACTCGTCGTGATTGATTGTCGGTATCATTAATAATAATAATAATAATAATAATTTTCATTTATATAAAAAAAAAAAAAAAGAAAATTTTTTTCTTTTCACGTAAAGCATTTTCTTTCTGACAAAAATTCTGACGTCATCGAGTCAAAAGAAAATTAAAAAAATTTAAATTTAAAAACCGTTAAAAATGCAAAAAAAAAAAAAAAGTTAAAAAATTAAAAAAAAATTATTCATTTGAGATTTAAAGTAAAATTTCCTTTTTTTTTTTTTTTTTTTAAAAAAATATAGTCTATAAAATTTAAATAAATGCTATATATATAATTATAGTTAATTAAAACAAAATTAGCTTTACTAAACTATAATTTTTAATTTTTTTTTTTACTATAAAAAATGTAGAAATTATATTAAAACGTCAAAAATTTGATTGATTATTATCATTATTATTATCATTATTATTATTGTTGTTGTTTTATTATTATTATTATTATTATTATTATTATTATTATTATTATCGTTTTAAAAAAATTTTTTTTTAAACGCGCATCGTGTTTTTAATATTTATTTACATTTTTTTCTTTTTGCGACATTTTTTTCCTTTGGGAAAATTTTGTTCTTTTTCCCTCTCGAAAAATTTATACATATGTATTCGAGACAGTGACGTCATTAAATTAATAAAATTACGTATGGAAAAAATAATAATAATAATAATAATAATAAATAAGAAATGTATTAAGGTTGAAATTCGTGTCATAAGATTTTAAAAAGGTACGAGCGAGAATAATACGAAAGGAAAATTTTTTTTTTCCTTTTTCAATTTTTTTTTTAAAACGTTGAAATTATTCCATACGCGAATTTAAAAAAAAAAAAAAAAAAAAGAAAGAAAAATCAAATTACATAAAAAAAATTTTCGCGTTTAATTTTTTTTTTTTTTTTTTTTATTCATCAAAGGAAATAAAATGTGATGGTAGAAAGAAAAAGGAAAAAAAAAAAAAAAAGAAAAGGGGGGGGGCGGGAAAAAGAACGGGCAGGCGGGCGGGGAGGGGAGGTATGGAAGATTTTTTTTTTTTTACTTCTGATAAAAATCGACGATAACGCCAAGTTAAAATTTAAAAAAAAAAAAAAACAATGTTTCGCTTATGGATATTTAAAAATAATAACGATTAAATTAAATAAAAGAAAAATTTTAAATGAAAACAAAAGAAAAAAAAAAGTTCTGATAACTCTTATCAAAGTGCGTAAACTTTACAGAATTAAGTGACAGAATTTTCTTTTTTCTTTTTCCAAACAGCTAAATAAAGGAAAAAAAAGGAAAAAATTTACCCCAGTTCGCGTATTAATAAACATTTTTTAAATAATAAATTTTTAATCTTTTCTCCAGGATGGCAAAAAAAAACAAAAACAAAATTGTTCCGCAATTTATATTTGATAAATGTTTAAGTCATTATCATCATTATCATCATTATTTTCTTTCTGTCTCTCTCTCTCTCTCTCTCTCTCTCTCTCTCTGTATATATAAATATATGTGTAATATACGTTCATTTATCTCCTTCAATTCAATTAACTTTTATTTATTTACCAAAAACATTCAGTTTACTTTGTATCCCCTCTCCCTCCCTCTCTCCCTCTCCCTCTTTTTCTTTCTCTCTCTCTCTTTTGCTCACTTTAGGATTTCTAATGAAAAACTTAAAGAAATAAATTTTTTTTTTTTTTTTCTTAAGCTTAACACTAGAGAAACCTAATCAATCAAAACGTGTCGTCAAAATTGGAGGGAAAAAATGAGAAAAAAAAAAAAAATTTTTCAAACAACTTAAATGACGTCCTATTTTTTTTCCTTTTTCTTCCTTCCTTTCTTCCTTCCCTTCTTTTTCTCTCTCACTCTCTCGTAATTTTTCTTTTTTTCCTCAAAAAAAAAAAAAAAAAAATTTTCTTTTTTCCTATCATTTTTAATTAAAATCCTTTTCGCACTTTGCTCTCGTTTAAAAAAAAAAAAAATCATAAAACATCCATCGTCATGCATTTGTCCTGTTCTAGAATTTTCTATTCGTCATTTTTTTTTTTTTTTTTTTTAAACTTTAAACCGAAAAAATTTAAATTTCATTCATGATTGAATGAATGGGAATCGGAATGACTCGAAACGCCCTTGACCCTTAAATTTTAAATTTGTGAAAATATTATCATTTTTTTTTTTCCAAAATTAAAATTTCCGCACGAAAAACCCCCCCGATATTAATAATAATAATAATAATTTTTTTTCTTTTTTTTTTTTTTAAGGAAAATGAAAACTTGGTGTTATATCGATTGAGAATTTTCCAAAAAAAAAAAAAAAAAAAAAAAAAGGAAATAAACGAGTTAAAATGTTTAACGATAGTTTTAAAAGTGAAAAATATTATTGGAACGATACCGGAATACTGGAACAAATAAAAATAAACGTTAAAGATTTGGAAAATTGTACTGGAGAAGAAAACGTGACTTTTGAAAAAGAATACAACGATTACATATTTGATAGTTTGGGCATAAGAATATTATTTATCGTTTTATATTCTATTGTTTTTTGCGGATGCGTTTTCGGTGAGTAAACACATTTTTTTTTTTACATTTTTTCCCTTTTTTTCTTTTCACCGTTCATTCATAAAAACAAAACAATAATAATAATGATAATAATAATTAAAACAACGCAATACGAATTTTCGAATCAGTGAATTTCACGCAAAATGTAAAAAAAAACAATGATTAAAAAATTTTTTTTTTCGAATTAAGGAATATAATAAGATCGTCGGTTATGTAATAAGTTGTATCTATTTAAAATCTCTCTCTCTCTCTCCCTCTCTCTTCATCTCTATCTGTCTCTCTCTCTCTCCCTCTCTCTCTCATTCTATTTAAATTCTCCAGAGGTGTGTTTTATTTTAAACGCGGATTTAAATTTTATTTTGACATAAGATATAATAAAGGCAAAGGTTTATTTTATACTTTTTAATAAATAAATTATTTTTGCTAAAAAAAAAAAACCAATAACTTATCCGAGATTTAAATGCTTTGTAAACTTTTTTAACGACAGCAAAATTTAAAAAAAAAAAAAATTTAAAGTTTTTTTTCAAGAGCAAAAATCATTATTTTCGATTCGTTTCAACGAAATTAACAATAATCAAATTTGTCGTAGAAGGAAAATATTTTTGTCACGTGATAAAACGACGTGACGTAATTAAAAAAATAAATGGAAAAATTTTAAATACGTAAAGAAAGATTTCTTCTGCTTTCGAGTAAAATAATCATCAATAATAATTATTATTAACATAAATAGTTATTGATGAATTTAAATTTAAAGAAAATTTCCTTTTTGTTTTCCCATTTTTAATCGAGGAAAAGCTTTATTAATAATAATAATAATAATAATAATAATAATAATAATAATAATAATAATAATAATAATAATAATAATAATAATGATGATGATGATGATGATGATGATGCATTGTTTTTTGTTGTTTTTGCAAAAAAAACCGTAAAACATGAATTAATTTTTAATCAATGCATTAAAACAAGTGAATTTTCCAACTTCAATTTATTTTTCAATTAAACTAAGTAAACGTGCAACGGAAAATGGAGGGAGGGGGGGGGGGAAAAATTTTCTTTTTAATTTCAAATTTTTCCGCATATTAATCGTAAATTTTTTCATAGACCTCATGTTTAGCTTATCATTAAATAAGTTTTCTAACGAAAAAAAAAAGAAATTTTTAACTGATAACAGGAGGCGTAGAAAATAGTGAAAACGATTATTAAAATCGTATTAATAATTTATAAAAAAAATTTTCATGGGGGGATGTGAGCGTGTGTGCGTGGGTGCGTGGGCGTATAAGGAGCGGATTCAAAGAGGATTTTTTTTTTTTAAAGTTTTAAAACAGTAATTATTTTGATTAAATATTTAACGTAATCTTTTAAAAAAAAAAAAAAATTTAAAATTTTCTTTTCACGTACTCTCATTATTATTATTATTATTATTATTATTTATTAATTTAAATTAATGTTTTTCATTAAAAACTTTTCATTAATTGTTTTGTTTTTTTTTGTACCTGTCAGTTTGTCGAAAGGTTCCCCCCCCCCCATTGAAAATAACAAAACAAAAAAAAAACAATTCCTTTAGGCTTTTTTTTTTTATTTAAACAAAGTTTTTTGTTGTTGTTGTCGTTTGTTAATTGTTATATAAATCAATAGATTGCGTTGTTAATTGTTTTTTTTTTCGTTCGATTGTTTGAACACGTGAAAGTTTTTTTTTTTTTTTTAATTTTATTAATTAAACAAAAAACGTTATTTCTTTTGTCATTAAAATAATATAAACAATTTTATTACTCTATGAAAATTTTCGATATAAAAAAAAGTAAATATTAATTCGGATGTTGAGTTAATAAAAATTCGTAAGACAAAAATTTAAAGAATTTTCTTTTTTCGGAAAATCAAAAATTCCGTTGAAAATTCAGCCTCGAGTATATATATATAATTCAAATAATAATAATAATAACATTTCATAATTTTCCCGATGGAAATTTTTTTTTAAAAGATTATTATTATTAATTTTTTTCCCAGGAATCGGAGGAGGGGAAGGAGAGGAACGCATACTTCCCAAATTTTTTTTTGTTTTTTTTTTTTGTACGTAACAAACGACGGAAAAGTCAATTTTATTTCCCTCCCCCCCCCTCCGAGCCTATTCATGATTTATTTCAGGAATGAGTTTAATGTTTTTTGTTCGGTAAAGGAAAATTTTTAAAATTTCGTTCAGGTCATGTTTGAATTTCGAAATCCGGGAAAACCTTTTTTCTAAGATGAAAATTGTTTCACTCGTGCGTGTGCGTGACTCCATTCACTCACTTCCTGCATGTATATAACATTTTTCCTTTTTTCTTTTTGTTATTTTTTTACGATTTATTATTATTATTATTATTATTATTATTATTATTATTATTATTATTAACATCATCATCATTATTATTATTATTGTCATTATTCATTTTTTTTTATTTCGAAAAAGGAAATTTTTTTACGATATTTTTTATTATTATTATTATTTAACGGTGAAATTTTTTTATTTTGTTTTTTATTTTTTTTTTATAACTGAATCGAAAACGTTTTATATTAAAAATTGTGTTTGTTCGTTTGTTTGTCTGTTTGTTTGTTTGTTTGTTGTCGTAAAAATGAATACACGTGTAAAATGTTTTTTTTTATTTCGAACATATTTAAAAAATTTTTTTTTTTTTCGTCTTTGAAAAATTAATTTTAAAAAAAAATATTTATAAAAAAAAATTTTTAAATTAAATTAAAATTAAATTAAAATTAAATTGAAATTTAATTCGTGCGTACGACGTCATCGAAACAATTTATTTAAATTTAATTGACAACGAAAAAAAAAGAAAAATTTATTATCCGGCAATAAATTAATTTTCAAAGAATAATAAACTGACTTTAAAAAAAAAAAATTAATACGACGGGTAAGGAAAATTCGAATTTTTTAAATAACAAAATGGAAAATTCCAGAACAAAAAAAAAAAAAATTTTGACGAAGAAAAAAAATTACGAAACGTTTTTTTTTTAATCGGAATTTAATTTCGTAACATTTTTAACCCCCCCATTTTCAATATCTTCCTGCCCTTTTTTGTCTCTCTCACACCCACGCTTTCACCGTTTCGCCTACGCCCCAAATCAACCCTCTCCCCCGCCCCCCGCCTCCTCCCTTAACCTTGAACTTTTTCCTTATGAGTTTTAATCTGATAAATGTTATCGCGTACGTCACGATGATGCGACGTTCAAGTTATAAATAAGATTTTAAAAGAAAAGAAAAGAGAAAAAAAAATTTTTTTTTTTTTCCTTATGTACGGTAATTAATGATGATAATAAATAATAATAATAATAATAATAATAATAATAATAATAATAATAATAATAATAATAATAATAATAATAATAATAATAATAATAATAATAATAATAATAATAATAATAATAATAATAATAATAATAATAATAATAACAATAATAATAATAATAATAATAATAATAATAACAATAATAATAATAATAATAATAATAATAACAATAATAATAATAATAATAATAATAATAATAACAATAATAATAATAATAATAATAATAATAATAATAATAATAATAATAAATAATAATAATAATAATAATAATAATAATAACAATAACATTAATAATAATAATAATAATAATAACAATAATAATAATAATAATAATAATAATAATAATAATAATAGAAGTAATTATTAAAATTTCTATTTTTTTTTTTTTTTTATTTATTTATTTTTACAATTAAACGTATTGTATTGTAATTGTACAAAAGTTTACGTCATAAATTTTTTGCTATTGTCAAGCTTTAAAAAAATATTTTTTTTTAAAATTATTATTTGCTGTCATTTGACGCACGCTCTTTTAACAGCAAAAACAACAACAATTTTTTTTTTTTTTTTTTAATCAACCACAAATGATTCGATAAATTTTATTGCATTTTTTTTTTTTTTTTACAATAAAAAACAATAAATAATAACAATGTTTCTTTTTTCCGACCGTAAAAGTTCAATAAAGAGACTGAGAGAGAGAGAGAGAGAGAGAGAGAAGAGAGAGAAACAGACTGAGAAAGACTGAGGGGAAGAGAGAGAGAGAGGGAGATATGCAGACAGTGAACACGAACTGGGGGAGAAAAAGAAATAGAGAAAAATAGAAAAACAGACTGTGAAAAAGAGAAAGAGAGAGAGAGAGAGAGAGGGGGGGAGATTAAAGTAAAAATGTTTTTTTTTTAAGAACCGCCATAAAAAAAAAAAAGAAAAAAAATTATATTATGAAAAAGTCGTTTTTTTTTTTTTTTTTTTCTTAAGAAAAAATTCCAATAAAATTTCACGATTTTTATTTTATTTAATTTTATTTACTCTGTGATTAACCGTTATAAAAATTATAAAATTTATAATATATATGCGTACCTACAACAAAATTTATTTTATCTATATTATAAAAAAGGAAAATTTTTTATCATACGTTTAACACCCTTTTTTTTAAGTTTTATATTCATTTGTTTTTTCTTATTGTTATTCTATATCATTTTTTTTTATTACAATACGTGTTTGAAAACGTTATAGCGCTATAATTTTTTTTTTTTAATTCGTTTATAAAATCGCATAAATCATTTCCCATTTATTTTATTTTTATTTCATTCAAAAATTATACCCGAAATTAATAAAAAACAAGAGAGAGAGAGAGAGAAACCTGAATAGATCAACTACAGCATTTATTTCATTTATTGATTTATTGATTTATCGATCGGTTTTTTTTTTATTAATAAAATTAATTACATTTAAAAATAATTATAGAATTTGCATTTGCAAGTAAATTTAAATTACAGTTCAATAAATTTAAAACTTGCAACTTGTCAGTAAATTTATTTCTTGCAGCAAAAAAAAAAAATATTACACTTTTACAACAGCACACGTGAATACAAATTTATCATTATTACTATTATTATTATTATTATTATTATTATTATTATTATTATTATTATTATTATTATTATTATTATTATTATTATTATTATTATTATTATTATTATTATTATTATTATTATTATTATTATTATTATTATTATTATTATTATTATTATTATTATTATTATTATTATTATTATTATTATTATTATTATTATTATTATTATTATTATTATTATTATTATTATTATTATTATTATTATTATTATTATTATTATTATTATTATTATTATTATTATTATTATTATTATTATTATTATTATTATTGTCATCATCATCATTACAACGGTAACATTTATTTTTTTGCTTACGTCACGAAATAATAAAAAAAAAATTTCATTTCGATTCGAGATTTTAAAATAAATACGAAATTAGCATCTAATTCATTTCCTGTTTAATATTTGACGTAAACTTTTCACGAAATAAAAAGTGTTTTCCCTTAATTGCAGGAAAACAAAAACACTTAATCACTATCTATCACCCGCATTAAAATTAATAATAATAATAATAATAATTTAGCAGAAGAAAAATAAAAGAAACTCGGCTTAGTAATACAAGGAAAAACCACCTTTAATAATTTCGAATCATTGTCACCAGTTTTGCGTTTAAAAGTTTAAAGAATAATATATATATATTATTAGTAAACGAAAAAGTTTCCAGAAAAGAAAATTTCGGTTTCCATGGTTACCGTTTAATTGTTTGTAAACATTGAAAAATATTAAAATAATAATAACAATATGTACGACAACAAATTTCCACGTGACGACGGAAACAATTATAAGAAAAAAAAAATTTTCTTTCGTTTCGTTATAGAAAAACGCCGCGCAAATTTTCATATTGAAAATTTTATTATTATTATTATTTTCATCGTAAAATCACACGTGTGAAAATTAATTAATTATTATTAATTATTTATTTACGGGAGAATGAACATACATTAATTAATTAATTGTTTGTATTTACGTAACGAACGAAAATATTTATTTATGTATAAACAATAACAATTTTGATAATTATCGTAAAATTTTATTTGCTGACTCGTACAAATAATAAAAATTTTCATTTCCGCCGCGAATGAAAATTTTCTCCATTTCCGGTAAATTTATTTATTATTGGTTTTGAAATTCAACACGTTAGAAAAAAAAAAAAATATTGAAATGACATTGTTTCTTTTGGCGGTGGAGGGAGGGAGGAAGAAGGGGGAAATTTAAGAAAATTTCATTTTAAAAAATTAATAATAATAATAATATTAATAATAATTTTAAATAATTTTGACGATGATGATAATAATAATATAATTTTTTTTTATTAAATTAAGCGAAAAATTTTCCGACTAAAACAACAACTCTTATGAAAAAACCGATAAAACTACGTTGGAAAAACAAAATGGCGAAAAGTTTTTAATGAAATTATTATTATTATTATTATTATTATTGTTTCCTATAAAAACTAGGAAATTTTAATAATAATTAATTTTTATTTTTTTTTGTTTGTTTGTTTGTTTGATAATGTTTGTTTAATTTTTTGTTGCCGTCGTCGTCGTTGTTTGTTTGTTTGTAGTTATTGTTTTTCTTTTTCTTCTGCTTTTCCGCGCTTACGTAAAAGTAAAAGCAAAAAAAAAAAAATTGAATATCGTTTATCTTTTAATTTAATAACTTTTTATCTTATCTAATAATTTTAATTGAATAAACCAAAATGTTTTCCGTTATATACTTTAAATAAATAATCGATAAAATCGATTCCGAAAAAAACTCTAACCTAAACGAGTATTAAAACAATTAAAAATTTTATAATTACTTTGATATAATTAGTGTTGAAAACGTTAGGAAAATTTTCAGGGAAATTGTTTCTTATGACGTCATCATGCACCGGAAATTGTTTTGTTTTTTCCTTGCGACAAAAATAAAATGAAAATTATTAACTTAAATTTTTTTTTTTTTTTTTTACAGGGAATTTAACCGTCATTCTGTTGGTACTACTGACGAGAAGATTAAAATCGAACACGAATTTTTTTTTAGCAAATTTAGCATTTGCCGACCTTTGCGTTGGAATATTTTGCGTTTTTCAAAATTTGACTTTTTATTTAATAACAACGTAAGTAAATTTTCTTTCTTTTTTTTTTTTTTTTAAATAATAACGTCCACTTATCGGAAATAATTAATCATCGATCGATTGATCGATCGATCGATCGATATTTTTGTGATTTTTAAAAGTCGTTTGAGAGGAAAAAAAAACAATTCATCACTTAATAATAAAAGAGTGACGTAGAATGATATTAATATTTATGGGTTTAATGTTTTGAGGGATGAAAAACATTCGAGGACGCGGCGACATTAAAATAAATTTTTCCTCAAACGACTTTTTAAAAAAAAAAAAAGTGGGGAGTCATTGATCGATTATTGATTTATCGAAAGGGGGGAAAAAATTATTAATTTAAAATTAATCGAATGTGTTAAGCGCTTAAACAAATTTTTTTCCCCTTGAATTCGCTTTTCCGTATCCGGAAAATTATTTTAATTCCGGAAAATTTTTACACATATATTATTATTATTATTACCTAATTTTCATAACGTTTTCTTTTTTTTTTTAATTAATTATTATTCGATTTTATTTTTAATTTTTTTTTTTTGATAGAATAATTTTTAAATAAGTTTTCCACCAATTAATTAATTACTTCCGTTTCCGGTTATTTTTTCTTTCCTTTTTACACATTTATTTCCTTTTTTTTTTTTTTCAAAAAGTAAGAAAAATATTTTTTTTTTTAAGGTTATTCAAAGTTAATATAAAACTCTTGAGAATTCCTACAGGTGTTATTGTACGTTTTTCTCATTGTGTTTTCGATTCGTAATAATTTCCCCCCCCCCCAACAGCTCCCCAATGCCTCCCTTTCATAAAAACATATCGTAGCGTTAAAAATTTTTTTAATCAATTAAATTTTTATCGATCGAATCCCTTCGAGAGGTTAAATAACAAAAAAAAAAAAACTAAGCCCAATATTTTATTTTTCAATTAACAATAGAATCGTGTTCATGACCGATAACAACAACAAAAAAAAAAATTAATTTAATTTTCAATCGTTCAATTATCTTTTTGTAAATAATTATTCTATTTATATTCATTCATTCATTCAATCATTCAATTCATTTATTTTTCCTCCCCTTCCCCCCTCCACGCCCCCACATTCTTATTCTTATCGTTATGATTTCTTTGGTTATTATTATTATTAACATAAAAACCCTTCAAAAAGTTTTTTTATTATTATTCGGTACGAATTAAGTTTGTAAACAAAACCCCCGTCGAATTTATCGTCTGCTTTATTTTTTAAAATCGATTAAATAATAATAATAATAAATAAAAAAATAAATAAATAATAATAATAATAATTATAATTATAATAAATAAGATAAGGATAACGCGTTAGTGGGTTAATTTAAAAAAAAAAAAAACTATGGATATTAGTCCGTTTTGTTTTCTTTTCTTTTCATACAAAATGGCGGGAAAATTTTTTTTTGTTTTTACGGATGTTTATTTCTCTATGATGTTAATTAACGCGGCATTAACGGTCGTTCTGACGTCATTTTTCACATATTTTAAACGATTCGTTTCCGGGTTGTTTTTATTACGTCACGACTGCGACAAACGCATTAATTTTTTTTTTTTTTTGTTTTGGATAATTTAAATTTCAATTGAATTTTACACTTTGGACAACATTAAAAAAAAAAAATTTCAATTTTTTTTTGCAAAGGGCAAAGTGTAAAATTAAATTGAAATTTAAATTATCCAAAAAAAAAAAAAAAAAAAAAAATTACATTTTCATTAAACGCGTATATAAATACGCATTTACGTGGTACATACATAAATATATTGATAAAGTAATAATAATAATAATAATAATAATAATAATAATAATAATAATGATAATGATAGTGATAATAATAACGATTTATATACATATTTTTTTTTATGATAAATTAATGAACCGAAAATAATAAGAAAAAAAATTTATTAACGTCGTCGTCGTCGTCGTCGTTATATTTTTCAAAATAATAATAATAATAATAATAATAATAATAATAATAATAATAATAATAATAATAATAATCTATTTCATTTTTAAAATGATCGGATTTTTTTTTTCGTTGATAAATAATATTAATAATAATAATAATAATAATAATAAATATCATGAAAAATGTTGATGATGATAATAATAATAGAGAAGGGTACATTTTTTTTAAAAATCTCCCCAAGATTTTTTCTTATTGACGTCATATTATTATTTATTTCCGGTTTAAAAAATAATTACGCACGAATAGAATTTTTTTAAATGTATAATAATAATGATAATGAAACAAACGATAGGAAATGATGAGTTCGTTAAATTTATGCAAAAAGAAAAACGCGCCAACATTTTTTTTTTTTAAATTTTAAACAAATATTTATTGATAAAAATAATTAATTCCATTAAGACTCATTTGTGGAAATTGTATTCGTAAACAAATACGTATTCGAACATCCGTTTCCGGTTTCGATTAACGGTAAATTTTTTTTTTTTTTTTTAAATGTTTCACATAAATTTTATGTGAGTTTTTAATTTTTTTCTTTTGAAATTCAATTTTATAAAATTTTTTCCCTTTTTTTTAATAAATAATAAATTAAAATAATAATAAAAATAATAAAAATAATAATAATAATAATAATAATAATAATAATAATAATAATAATAATAATAATAATAATAATAATAATAATAATAATAATAATAATAATAATAATAATAATAATAATAATAATAATAATAATAATAATAATAATAATAATTGAAAATAAAAATTTTACATTTTAATTAGGTTTTTACTAAATAATTAATAATAATAATAATAATTGACTTCGTATAAAAATTAAATTAAATTAAAAATAAAGTCATGGCGACGTCATGTCAGTGTCTTTGACGATGGGAGACAAGAAAAAAAAAGGAAAAAAAATTGATAATAATAATAATAAAATGGTCGCGTTTGATAAAACGGAAATCGACGTCAGAGGTCATTTTTAAATAAATAAAAAAAAGAGACGTTTATATCCGGTTTATAATTTAATAAGTCTTAACTCGGTTTTTGCGACAAAAATAATAATAATAATAATAATAATAATAATAATAAAATTATGATAATTTATGGGAGTTTCATTCACATGAAATAAACACACATGAACATTCGTAATAAAATTTTGCATAGCAGAAGACAAATTTTTTGTTTAGCAGAAGACAAATTTTTTTTTTTTTAAATTCGTAATCGTAAAAGGATTTTATATTGTTTTCACAAAAAATGTTTTATAATAATAATAATAATAATAATAATAATGACATTGCATAATAATTCATAAAATAAAAAAATTTTAAAACCGTGTTTCTTTGTTTGTTTGTTTGTTTGTTTTTAAATGCATCAAATTTTTTTATAAATTTCGGACAAAAAACAACAACGAATAACGCGTGAAATTTTATAAAATTATTTTGCAAGTATAATTATTTTTAATTAAAAAGTTAATAAATGTAAACCTTTCGTTTTTTTTTCACGGCGTTTTTAAAAGAAAGAAAAAGAAAGAAAAAAATGGCGTCGGAAAATTGAAATTTAAAAAAAAAAAAAAAAAAATTTTTGTAAATTTTCGAGAGGCAGAAAAAAAAAAAAAACACAAACAACGATTTGTTCTTTAAAAAAATGTTTTTATTTTCCCCCTCGCGCAACTGTAGGGTTGTTTTTTTTTTTTTTCGGGGAGGGGGGTGGGAAAATTTCAACGATAAAAAAAAAGAATTTTCTAGAAATTTTAAATTTAAACCCGCCCGTAAATTTCGTTTTATCTTTTAATAAATTCCTTTTAGAAAAATTTTTTATTAATTATAAAATAATAAAAAGCAGAAGATAAAAAATTCACTTTGTCATTCATTCATTCATTCATTCATTCAATCAATCAATCAATCAATCAATCACTCGATCGGTCATTAAATTAATTTTTTTTTTTTGTTTTTATATCACTTTTCAACTTGTGCTTTCATTATTATTATTATTATTATTATTATTTTTAATAGGGGAAAAGCTAAAAAAAAAAAAAAATCATCTTCTGCTCGCAGAAATCATTTTATTTAAATTAACATCATTATTATTATTATTATTATTAATGACGTTGAAAGAAGAGAGAGAGAGAGAGAGGAAAAAAAAATTTTTTTTTTTTATAATATGAACTAATTAGGCCATTTCAGGTGGGTATTAGGAAAAAATTTTTTTTTAATTTTTTTTTTATTTTTTAATGTGACGGAAAAAGAAAAAAGAAAAAAAGAAAAAATTGTCGGTTTTTCATGTGACAAAAAAAAATTTTCCAAGATTTAAAAAAAAAGTAAGAAAAAATTTTTTTTCAATTTCACGAGATTTATAAAAGCGTAAAAAAAAATTTTCCCTCTTTTCTCTCTTTTCTTCTTTCGAAAGAGTTTTTTTATACAATTATTATTATTATTATTTTTTTTTTTTTTCTTTTTCCTTTTCTTCTTTTT